>NC_084628.1:19787913-20087913 GCF_033978795.1 Nerophis ophidion
TTCCCTGCTTAGGTTGTTGCCCCCGCGACCCGACCTCGGATAAGCGGAAGAAGATGGATGGATGGAAATTTGGTTATAGTATTTTTACAATAAGAGGTAATACTACATGGCTATTGTGATTTATTTTATTTAAAATAATATTCCTGTAATATTGCGAGACAAGAAGCTTATTTTTTAAAGGATTTAAAGTTTGTATGCAAAAATATCTTAGCAGAAATAAATTATGATTTAATGAAATACATTGTTAGTTAAATATGAAATTTAAAAATTATATGCAAATCCATATTTTAACATAAATAGCTGGTAATTGAATGAAATTGTTTAAAAAAAATGCTTTTACAGGACTAGGAATCTCAAAAAAGGTCACAATATTGTGTTTACAAAAAAAAAAAAGCTGTGGTGTTGTAAAACAATAAAATAAAGGCGTATTACAAAAAACTAGAGAGCATATCCCAAATTCCAATCTGCTGTTTTGAGGCATGTTAAAAAAAAAGTAAAGCACTTTGTGACTTTTAATAATAAATATGGCAGTGCCATGTTGGCACTTTTTTCCATAATTTGAGTTGAAGTTGATCTCTTATTTTGGAAAACATTGTTACATTGTTTAATGCATCCAGCAGGGCATCACAATAAAAATAGGCATAATAATGTGTTAATTCCACGAATGTATAAATCGGTATCGATTGATATCGGAATCGGTAATTAAGAGTTGGACAATATCGGAATATTGGATATCGGCAAAAAAGCCATAATCGGACATCTCTACAAAAAACCTTTATATTTGACAAAAGAAAAAGTCAGAGAAAAGGAAGATTAGGAGAATAAAGTCATAATATTCTGTGGAGAAAAAAACTTAGTAGTAAATATTTGTCTTTTTTAATCAATTTGAAAGTTAAAAAAAAACAGGTATCTTGACAAAATGAACATCAGATCGTTGTAGAAGTTGTGTTGAAGTGTCCACGTCGTTGCTGCAGGTGTCGGCAGGTAGAGAATGGTACATCCACACCATCTACACCGTGCGTTCCCGCGACAACGCCAAAAGAGGGATAGGCAAACGCAGCCTGGAGTACCACGCCCTCAGCCGCCACACGCCAAACGCTCGTCGTCGCCTCAAGCGGTCCACCCACGACGTGCCTGAGGCGGCGGAGGACATTGGCGTGGACAACAACCGCGGCACCAACATCCTCCACATCGCGCTGGACCACGGCAGCCAGCACAGGACGCATCCCGACAGGGAGGTCTTCACCAGAGGGGTGGTCCCCCGAGAACTGGACAGCCAGGATGACGGACACGACGACGGCCTGGTGCTCATCATCGGCGTCCTGGTGGGGCTGCTGCTCACCGCGCTGCTCGCCGTCCTGCTGGTGGCGCTGCTGCGCTCACGGCGGGAGAAGAAGGAAGGGCCTAAGACGTCCGCTAGCAGCCAACCCATGATGACCACGCCGGGCCTCAGTGACAGCTCTGAGGTCTGATGTGTCCTCGGGGAAGGTTGGTTTGGCCACACAGGAGCACCCGGGGCGCATGGAAGAGAAACAAAAGGAAAATACCTCCAGGGGAAAAAGTTCATCTAATGAGAAAAACAAACTTAAGAGACAGAATTTTTATAACTGTAATTTTACAACTAAATATCAGCCTTAACAAGAATGTTTATATCCATCCATCAATACATTTTCTACAGCTTGTCCCTTTTTGGGGTTACTGGCGCCTATCTCAGCTGGATTCGGGCGGTAGGCAGCGTACACCCTGGACAAGTCGCCACCTCATTGCAGAGAATGTTTATAATAAAACGTTTTTGTTTTTTAAAATAAAGTTGTTATTTTACACCAAAAATGACTTAAGGATTAATTTAGACTTTTTTTTTTTAAGTCTTAATTACCAAAATAATAAATTTTTGGGACAAAAAGACCTGGCGCAACTCTGTTTTGTTGAAATTTCTCTATAAAAATGTTCTCACTCATGCAATCGTTAATTTTAAAATAATGTTTTTTGTAAAATGCCACTATTTTCTGCAATAAGACATATTTAAGTTATTGTAAAAAAAATACAGATCAAACAAATGTAAGGCAAAATATTGTATTTTCCGTACCACAAAGCACACCAGTACATTAGCCGCACCCACTACATTTTTAAATGTTTTTACCCATACATTACCCATACCATGAATTAACGTGGACCCCGACTTAAACAAGTTGAAAAACTTATTCGGGTGTTACCATTTAGTGGTCAATTGTACGGAATATGTACTGAACTGTGCAATCTACTAATAAAAGTATCAATCAATCAATCAATCAATCAAACATTAGCCGCAATGGACTATAAGTCAGATATGTACGTAGTGAAATGAGTTATTTACACAGAAAGATTCTGCAAATATTTATTTACATACCTTAATTGTACACAGTGTCTGTAACACGGCAGTAAAACGGCTGACCAAACAAAACATAAGTCATCGTCATGGACCCACTAGCTGCGGGAGCTAGCTATCCAATCAGCTAAACAGACTCAAAAACTCCACAGTGACGTTTTGGTGAATTTACGAAACTGAAACAAGACAAAAAGAATGCCGTTGTAAGTTAATAATACTAATACAGACATTCGTAAACATGTTAGCATATTAGCTAATGCTACTGACGCTTGCTTCATTACATTACCATTGCATGTACAAATATGCTTGAAAACACTCCTACAGACATCACACATGGGACAGTTTAGTCTTTTTAAACAGTTTTAGTTATATTGCAAAACTTACAAACATTACTTGGGGTGATTGATAAAGAATCCATGCAAGCTGAAATGCTATGGACGATTGGAAGACTGAAGGGCACTTCTATTTCCGGTTCAAAGCTTTAAACTGCAAGAATCCTCAGCACCTGCAGCAAGTGAATTCGTCCATAAGATGGCGCAATAGCACAATAACACAAATGTGAGTGGCTTTACATGTGTCTAATGAAAACCACCAGCAAAGAAATATCCATAAATTAGCCCCACCGTTTTAGGAGCCATAGGATTCAAAGCGTAGGAAAAAACTAGTGGCTTATAGTCCGGAATTTACGTTAATTTTTCAGAGTTGTCTTAGTCATAGGTCATGCTTTTACCAGAAAGAAAATTTTAATTTTATTCAAAGAAAGACTGGATTTTACCGGAAAAAATGCGCTCACATTGCGACCTTTTACTCTAAAATAAATCTGACTTTTTTCATGTATTCCTTTTTCTTCTCCATGCACCCCTGATACTTCTGTGTACTTCTCGCAAGTGCCTCGCATTTGACGACATTGTCTTTTTTTCTTTTTGTGCGTCTGAAGCTTGGATTGTGTTCTGAAATCTACTTGAAGACGTGTTCACTCGTGTTGTGTCGCCGTTTGTTCGCTTCTTCTGCCTCACAGTCCAAGAAGGAAAACACAAGTGTGGCGAATGTTTCCAAAGGTGCTGCACAACACATCTACGTTAAAAAAAAAAAAAAAAGTGCATTATTTGTATTTGTGGAGATCAAATAATTGTTTTGTTTGTGTCGTGCAACTATAGCAGACTTTGATTTCCTGCGCGCTTTTTTTTGTTGGTGTTTTTGTAAAAATAAAATAAAAAAATACTACTGATTTGAAAGAGGCAAAAGTGCATTACTGCTTTTCACCCAGTCTTCAGCTCATTTATTTATTTGATGGCAGCGTTAATCTTGCAGTATATCGCCTTCAACGTTGATTTGAAATAATTCTGCATCTGCTGTTCATGTATTTTAATAATCAAGCTCCTCTTATTCCACTGGTTTACCTCATTCTGCGCCATCTTTACTGTCATACGTTCTGGGGCTTTATTTTGAAGGGAAAAACAACAACTATGCAATTTTTGATATCATAACCACTTTGAATGTTTTTTTAAATGAACATCTTGCTTGTCAATATTCATAAGACTCTGTGTTTGTGTTCCCTTGACCTTTTTATGCACATGTATGTATATACAGCTATAGTACGTATATATGTGTGTGTACAATTTGGATGGTTTGGGAAAGGCTGCTGTTGAAAAAGAATACTTGCAGGAAGTAACTTTACCTAGACCACTGGTCTAAAAATAAACATCTTTTTTCAAGAAAAAAAGAATAGATCTTTCATGTTTTTGAGTGTGACGTTTGGGTTATTTTGTCCGTATGCATTTATGCATGTGGCTGTATTGCTTTTAAAAATGGCGACATCTGCTGGACTGAAGAAGTCACTACATTCGACCTGCAAATAAAGTCAACAGTTGACAAACTCAGGTCAATGTGCCAAACAGTAAACAGGAATATAAGAACATTACTGTTTTGTAGAAAAGTTCTTATGTTGGAATTAGTATTGAGTGGGAAGACGCAGGAAGTCCAATATTATTAGGCGTGGGCTTAACAACATTCGATAAATCAATCAACCGGACAATGGACGAGTTTGCCAGTCTCGATAATCGACGCGTGTAAGCGTTGTTACGGGTCACTAGAGCGGTCACTCTTTCTCAGCTGTGGGCGTTTGCGCCACAGCACAAATAAACGGTAGTAATAGTAGCCGCTGGAAAACTCCCGACGGTTAGTATCCATCCATTTTCCTGCGCTTACCCGAGGTTGGGTCACGGGAGCAGCAGCCTAAGCATAGAAACCCACACTTCCCTCTCCCCAGCCACTTCGTCAACTTCCT
The DNA here is from genome assembly GCF_033978795.1 of Nerophis ophidion. Taxonomy (NCBI): domain Eukaryota; kingdom Metazoa; phylum Chordata; class Actinopteri; order Syngnathiformes; family Syngnathidae; genus Nerophis; species Nerophis ophidion. The sequence goes on from NC_084628.1 coordinate 19,792,566, forward strand.
CCCATGGGATTACAAGCCTTTCCCGGGCCCACCAGGAGACATAGTCTTCGCAACGTGTCCTGGGTCTGCCCCGTGGCCTCCTGCCGGTCGTATGTGCCCTAAGCACGTCCGACCTGGGCAGGCGTTCGGGTGGCATCTTGACCAGGTGCCCGAATTAAACTGCCGAGATACCTGTGGCTGTGGGGGCGTGGTTATGGGCGGGGTCACCATGACGTCAAAGTCTTTTGCTATTATATAGGGGTGTAACGGTACGTGTATTTGTATTGAACTGTTTCGGTACGAGGGTTTCGTTTCGGCGCGGAGGAGTACTGAACGAGTTCCACACAAACATATGAAGTAGCCGCCTATGCTAAAGTCTTAACAAGCTGCTCCGCTCCGTTCTGCCTCTGTCTCCTACACAGCACCCAGCATTGTCCCTCCCACACAACCATCTGATTGGTTACAACCGTAGCGATAAGTCAATCAGCAGTGCGTATTTAGAGCACATCTAGTCAGCGCTTCAGCGTCGAGCAGGTAGGCGTTTAGCAGGGGAGCAACGGACCCTACCCAAGTTATACTAAACTCTTCCAAGCAGTCCTGGCTTTAGGTGAAGGCTAGTTAGCTTTTAGCGTAACGTAAGCTCATTTTGCGGTGTGTGCGTGTTTGTGCGTGTGTGTGTGTGTTACGGACAGTGTTGAAGCAGCAAAAAAGGACAATATGTTAAATGAAGAGTATCTGTCTCTAAAAGTGCATATAATAATGTAAGTGCATCATAAAGCCTACATGAACTCCATGGTGTTCAGGGATGAATAGTCTCTCCTATCGCTATTGTACTATTTTTTTCAGCTATAGTTACATTAATCGTTATTATTTTTATATTTTTTATTTTTTTTCTCTGCTTGCGCTGTGGAAGGCGGCTGCGTCTCCAGTAGCTCTGTAGTGGTACATCTTTTAAACCTATCTTTCATCTTATATTTTATCTTTAATTATAATTATTATTTATTATAACTTACAAACATATTTTTTATCTTTTATCTTTTAGCTTTTATCTTTTTTATGTTTTCCTTGAAGACAGTGAATCCCTGTATATATCCAATGGATACTTTTGGCAGTTTTAAAAGACCAGGAAGCAGCTTTCTTTCTTATTCGAGAGAGGAACTGCTCAGTCTGAAAATGATGGGGCGAAATGGTGTTCGACACTCCATTCCAGCGGAGCTAAGGAAGAATCCTCGGGGCTGCAAAGCGGGAGCTAAGCTAAAGGCTAAGCGTGAGGAAAATCGACGGCGCTACAAACCATCCATTCCTTCAGTCATCATGGGGAATGTGAACTCGCTGCCGAACAAGATCGATGAGCTTCATGGACTAAAAAACCAGCGTGCGTATCGAGAGAGCAGCCTACTCATCTTCACGGAAACATGGCTAAACCACCTGGTACCGGATGCTAACGTGGACCTGCAGGGATTCACCGCAGTGAGAGCTGACAGAGACACGAAAGCATGCGGGAAAAGAAAAGGTGGGGGACTCATCATATATGTTAACAACCGCTGGTGTAACCCAGGACACATCTCTGTGAAGAAAGTCTTGTGTTGCCCGGACCTGGAGCTACTAGCTGTTAGCCTTCGGCCATACTATCTGCCGAGGGAGTTCAGTCACGTGATCTCCCTCTGTGTTTACATTCCCCCGAGGGCAGATGCTGCCAATGCATGTGAGATGATCCACGCCATCACATCAAGGCTACAGACAAAACATCCTGAGGCTTTTTTCATCATTTCTGGGGACTTCAATCATGCTACTTTGGACTCAACATTAGCTGCTTTTTACCAGGCTGTGGATTGTCCCACGAGAAACAACAGGACAATTGACCTACTGTATTCTAATGTCAGGAATGCATACAAGGTCACACCCCTACCCCCACTAGGGAAGTCTGACCACAATCTTGTTCATTTGCGGCCAAAATACACCCCCATGGTCCAAAGACAGCCTGTTAACACTTGCTATGTGAGGAAGTGATCCCCTGAATTGGAAGATGCCCTCAGAGACTGCTACAACAGCACAGACTGGGACGTGCTGCTTCCACAGGGTGAGGACATTGATGGGCTGACTCACTGTCTCACAGATTACCTCAACTTCTGCGTGGACGTGATCTGCCCTGCTAAGACTGTTCGGTGCTACCCTAATAACAAACCCTGGGTAACACAAGAAGTTAAAGCTGTCCTCAACAAGAAGAATACTGCCTTCAGGAGTGGAGACAGGGAGGCAATGAGAGCAGCACAGCGTGAGGTGAAACGACGCGTGAGGGAGGCTAAGGACAGCTACAGGAAGAAGCTGGAGCAGAAGCTGCAGCAGAACAACATGAGGGAGGTCTGGGAAGGTGTGAAAACCATCACAGGCCACAAGACAAAGACCAGAGCTGTTGTGGGGACAATAGAGAGGGCCAATGAGATGAATAACTTCTTTAACCAGTTTAACCAGCCCGTGTCCTCTCCGTCCCCCACTTCCCATCACAGCCAACCCCTCTTCTGCTCCCCTCAACGCACCTCCCCCCCAGCCATGGCAGCTCCCCCCTCCACCACCTCTACGCAGACATTAGTCATCTCTGCGGACCAGGTCAGAGGTCAACTGAGGAAGCTACAGCCAAGGAAATCAGCAGGCCCAGACAAGCTGTGCCCCCGACTCCTGAAGACCTGTGCTGCAGAACTGGGTGAACCACTTCAAAGGATCTTCAACCTCAGCCTGCAGCTGGGAAGAGTGCCCACCCTCTGGAAGACGTCATGCATCGTTCCAGTTCCCAAAAAGAACTGCCCCAGTGAGCTGAACGACTACAGACCAGTGGCGCTCACCTCTCATCTAATGAAGACATTGGAGCGGCTATTTCTCAGCCTCCTCAGACCACAGGTGCAACATGCCCAGGACAGCCTGCAGTTTGCGTAACAGGAAGGCGTTGGTGTGGAGGATGCTATCCTTTACCTGCTGCATCGAGCCCACTCACATCTGGATAAGGGAAATGGCACTGTGAGGGTCCTGTTCCTGGACTTCTCGAATGCCTTTAATACCATCCAGCCCCGCCTCCTTCAGGACAAGCTCTACAAAATGCAAGTGGACCCCTACCTGGTTGCCTGGATTTCGAACTACCTCACCGACAGGCCACAGTACGTCAGACTGAAGGACATCACGTCTGACACTGTGATCAGCAGCACTGGAGCACCGCAGGGAATGGTGCTGGCCCCTCTTCTCTTCACCCTGTACACCGCTGACTTCTGCTACAACTCAGAGCTGTGTCACATCCAGAAGTACGCGAATGACACAGCCATCGTCGGGTGCATCAGGGACGGCAGAGAGGAGGAGTTTCGGAACCTAGTGAGGGACTTTGTTGTCTGGTGCCACACGAACGTCTTGCAGCTCAATCCGTCAAAGACCAAGGAGCTGGTCATTGACTTTGGGAGGTCGAGTCCACGGTCACAACCTATTGTGATCGAGGGAGTTGAGGTACAGACCGTGGACTCATTCAAGTACCTCGGGGTTTGGGTGGACAATAAGCTGGACTGGACTGTTAACACGGACCACCAGTACAAGAAAGGACAGAGCAGGCTGTACTTCCTCAGGAGACTGCACTCCTTCAACATTTGTAGAAAACTCCTGTGGATGTACTACCAGTCTGTGGTTGCCAGTGTTCTGTTCTACATGGTAGTGTGCTGGAGGGGCAGTACATCTAAGAAGGACAGCTACAGACTTGAGAAACTGATCAGGCGGGTCGGTTCTACAATCGGAATGAAACTGGACTCACTGGTGACGGTGGCAGAGAAGAGGACTGTTGACAAACTACTGAGCATCCTGGATGATGCCAGTCACCCTCTGCATGGTGTTATCAGTAGCCAGAGGAGCCTGTTCAGTGCTAGACTGCTTCATCCCAAGTGCAGGACTAATAGACTCAAGAACTCCTTTGTCCCATACGCTATTAGACTGTACAACTCCTCTCTGGGACGAGGGACGGGGGGTATTAGGATGACAGGGGATGCAAAACATTAACAGTGCAATACGTTTTCATAACATGGTCACTACTGCCTACTTTGTCTTGTTATATTCTTATTTTACTGTTATATTCTTATTCCCATTGTTTTTATTCTTTTTGTAATATTTCTCTATTTTGTTTCCTTTTAAACCCCCATTATTTACTTTTTTTTTCTTTTAATTGATCTCAACTCTGTACACTGCTGCTGGAATTTTAATTTTCCTGAAGGAACTCTCCTGAAGGAATCAATAAAGTACTATCTATCTATCTATCTATCTATTAATATAGCAGCCTAGTTTTGAAAGGCAGGGTCCCTGCTATCACATGTTGATAAAAATATAACATTTACATAATAAAAAATCAACTACAGGCTTCCCCAATGCAGTAATAAATTAAGCATGATGAGTTGACTTGAAACTGTTTAATGTTGCACTTTTTATATGTAGAAGAAAAGTTGTGTCATTTTATTTCATCTAACCAACAACTTGAGGCAGTTTAATGTGGATTAACTTGGGCAGAATTATTATAGTGTTCCCAATGTTAAAAGGATCAAGCCATTGTTTACAAATTTGGTAAATAAATAACCAAAAAATGTATATTTTGTTGTTTTATTACTGTACCGAAAATGAACCAAACCGTGACCTCTAAACCGAGGTACGTACCGAACCGAAATTTTTGTGTACCGTTACACCCCTAATATTATATAATTTTCTTTAAAAAGGCTAAAAAAAAAAAGTATGCATACTTTTAAAACTAATATGTGTTTATTAATTAGTATTAACTTATTTTTATATTCTTGCCATATTTTCAATTGTTGCTGTTGTACAATGTTCTTTGAGACTTTTTATGACTCTTTTTTTTATTAAAACCAACTAGCAACACATCTCGCATTTAGAGACTTAACTTCTGTCCCTTGATGTCTGACAAAAGAAGCTAGATGCAGGGAGCATGACATCACACTTGCTTGGCGCTGTTGCTCTAGATTTCGCTTTCTAAAAACCGCCACTGTCCTTTTAATATTTGCACATTTTGTAGATGGCTATCCACCGGTATATCTGTAATACATATAAAAAAACACATCTACATCACAGACATGCTGACAACGCTCCAGACAATGCCATGGGTTTTGTTTATATCCAGTTTTGAGAGCGCGGTTTTCGGTGATCAAAGTCTTTTTTCGGTACATGACATGTCAATAGTGCACAAATAACAGGTTATATACAGTACAGGCTAAAACTTTAGACACACCTTCTCATTCAATGCATTTTCTTTTTTTTTCAAGACTATTTGCATTGTAGATTGTCACTGAAGGCATCAAAACTACGAATGAACACATGTGCAGTTATGTTTTAACAAAAAAAGGTGAATTAACTCAAAAACGTGTTTTATATTCTAGTTTCTTCAAAATAGCCACCCTTTTGTAACGCTAGCATGGGCTAGGCGGGTTAAGAGTGTAAACCGTGTGACAGAAGATCGTTCATCTAGGAGCCTGAGGTATGAAAGATGACGACAACTAGTTACCTTGGTTTCGACTGCTTTAAAGGCCTACTGAAACCCACTACTACCCACCACGCAGTCTGATAGTTTATATATCAATGATGAAATATTAACATTGCAACACATGCCAATACGGCCTTTTTAGTTTACTAAATTGCAATTTTAAATTTCCCTGGTGTTTTTTCTTGAAAACGTTGCGTAATTATGACATGTACGCTTGACGTCACGGGCTGTTAGGAAATATGAGCGCTGCGTACACACACAGCTAAAAGTCGTCTGCTTTAACGGCATAATTATACAGTATTTTGGACATCTGTGTTGCTGAATCCTTTGCAATTTGTTCAATTAATATTGGAGAAGTCAAAGTAGAAAGATGGAGTTGGGAAGCTTTAGCCTTTAACCACACAAACACACGGTGATTCCTTGTTTAAAATTCACGGCGGTGAAACTTTACTATGGATCACAGCGAACATGGATCCCAACCGGATGTCAACCAGCAGGTTTTGGTGAGAAAATTGTTGTAAAAAGTCGCTTCTTACCGGAGATCAGCTGAGCTTGTGCCACCCATAAAGCTGCCGTCGACTTCCCTGAGACACTGCGCGTCAACACCCGGCCGTGGACACACACCTCCGACTATCAGGTACTGTTAAACTCACTAAAACACTAGCAACACAATAGAAAGATAAGGGATTTCCCAGAATTATCCTAGTAAATGTGTCTAAAAACATCTGAATCCATCCCAATGCAATCGCGTTTTTTCTTTAACTTGTTTTTTTTTTCTAGTCCGTCGCTATCAATATCCTCAAACACAAATCTTTCATCCTCGCTCAAATTAATGGGGAAATCGTCGTTTTCTTGGTCCGAATAGCTGTTTTTGTTGGAGGCTCCCATTAAAAACAATGTGAATATGTGAGGAGCCATCAACATGTGACGTCATTGTCTGCGACTTCCGGTAGAGGCAGGGCTTTTCTGTTAGCGACCAAAAGTTGCGAACTTTATCGTGGATGTTCTCTACTAAATCCTTTCAGCAAAAATATGGCAATATAGCAAAATGATCAAGTATGACACATAGAATGGACCTGCTATCCCCGTTTGAATAAGAAAATCTAATTTCGGTAGGCCTTTAAATGTATTGACACGAGAATATAAATGCCACAGATGACACAATAAACATTTTTTTTAAAAATGCAACGACTTTCGCGTCAGTCCAAAAGTTCAGTAAAAAAAACTAAACAAAAGTAATCCACAAGGTTCGCAGCGGAGGAGAGAAAAAATGCTTGTCCTACCGCATAGTTGTTTAGCTCGCCAGTTGGTGAGTTGAGTTTGAAGGTGGATAGAGAGCTCAGGTTGTTTGGGTGACTGGGTATTCCTTTCCGAAAAAAAAAAAAAACCTGACCTAAAAGTCCAAAAAAAAAACAAAGTGAGTAACCTAGTTACCTCTTCACTAGCAAAGTACATTATATAGGTACTTGAAAGCCTAATGTAAGCGTTCGATTGTCCGGAATGAATAATTTTTTGTACTAATAAACCAATTGATATGACATAATTAACCATGTTGATAAATATACAATCATGAGTCCAATTAAAATGAACATTCATAATACATTTCTAATACAGGTCATTATTCCTTATCTAAAGTGATAAAACTCAATCATGGATCAATTACAAATTAAATTACAAGTGCACTTATATAAAAAACTTTCATAATAATACTCATTATAAGAAACTCAATGTATCATAATTCAATTTCAAGTACTTGTCCAAACATTCAAAGTTGATTAACAATCAAGCAGAGTTAATAAATTAAAGTGTTGCGCAACAAACCAAATACACACAGCTGCGTTCTATCTAGAGCGCGTAGTAAAGAAGACCCCATAGGGCAGGGGTCACCAACCTTTTTGAAACCAAGAGCTACTTGTTGGGTACTGATTAATGCCAAGGGCTACCAGTTTGATACACACTTAAATAAATTGCCAGAAATATCCAATTTGCTCAATTTACCTTAAATAGATAAATATATATATATATATATATATATATATATATATATATATATAAATGGGTATTTGTGTCTGTCATTCCGTCGTACATTTTTTTTGCTTTTACGGAAGGTTTTTGTAGAGAATAAGTGATGAAAAAACACTTGAACGACTTAAAAGAGTAGAAAACATGAAAAAAATTCAAATTAACTTTTGAAACATAGCTTATCTTCAATTTCGACTCTTCAAAATTCAAAATTCAACCGAAAAAAATGGAGAAAAACTAGCTAATTCGAATCTTTTTGAAAAAAATTAAAAAAAGAATTTATGGAACATCCTTAATAATTTTTACTGATTAAGATTAATTTTAAAATTTTGATGACATGTTTTAAATAGGTTAAAACCCACCTTGAAATAATATTTAAATTTCATTCTAACATATTTTCTAGATTTGAAGAAATATTTTTTTGAATTTAAATCATAAGTTTGAAGAAATATTTCACAAATATTCTTCGTAAAAAAAAAAACAGAAGCTAAAATGAAGAATTCAATTAAAATGTATTTATTATACTCTACAATAAAAAAATTACTGATTTAAATTGTCAAGAAAGAAGAGGAAGGAATTTAAAAGGTAAAAAGGTATATGCGTTTAAAAATCCTAAAATAATTTTTAAGGTTGTATCTTTTCTCTAAAATTGTCTTTGTGAAAGTTATAAGAACCAAAGTAAAAATATAAATGCATTTATTTAAACAAGTGAAGACCCTCCATCCATCCATTTCTACGGCTTATTCCTTTTTGGGGTCGCGGGGGGCGCTGGCGCCTATCTCAGCTACTATCGGGCGGAAGGCGGCGTACACCCTGGACAAATCGACAAGTGAAGACCCATCCATCCATCCATTTTCTACCGCTTATTCCCTTTCGGGGTCACGGGGGGCGCTGGCGCCTATCTCAGCTACAATCGGGCGGAAGGCGGTGTACACCCTGGACAAATCGACAAGTGAAGACCAAGTTTTTAAAATATTTTCTTGGATTTTCAAATTCTATTTGAGTACAAAACTCAGAATTAAAAACATCGACCGAAGCGAGACCAGCTTGCTAGTAATTTTTCCTGATTAAGATTAATTTTAGAATTTTGATGACATGTTTTAAATAGGTTAAAATCCAATCTGCATTTTGTTATAATATAAAAGTAATTGGACCAAGCTCTATTTCTAACAAAGACAAATCATTATTTCTTCTAGATTTTCCAGAACAAAAATTTTAAAGGAAATTCAAAAGACTTTGAAATAAGATTTAAATTTGTTTCTACAGATTTTCTAGATTTGCCAGAATATTATTTTTGAATTTTAATCATAATAAGTTTGAAGAAATATTTCACAAATATTCTTCGTCGAAAAAACAGAAGCTAAAATGAAGAATTAAATTAAAATATTTATTATTCTTTACAATAAAAAAAATGAATACTTGAACACATTGATTTAAATTGTCAGGAAAGAAGAGGAAGGAATTTAATAGGTAAAAAGGTATATGTGTTTAAAAATCTTAAAATCATTTTTAGGTTGTATTTTTTCTCTAAAATTGTCTTTGTGAAAGTTATAAGAAGCAAAGTAAAAAAATAAATGAATTTATTTAAATAAGTGAAGACCAAGTCTTTAAAATATTTTCAAATTCTATTTGAGTACAAAACTCAAATAGAATTAAAAATGTCGACCACAGCGAGACCAGCTTGCTAGAAAAAAATAAAATTAAAAAAATAGAGGCAGCTCACTGGTAAGTGCTGCTTAATGAGCTATTTTTTAGAACAGGCTAGCGGGCTACTCATCTAGTCCTTACGGGCTACCTGGTGCCCGCGGGCATCACGTTGGTGACTCCTGCCATAGGGGAAATGTAAAAACTCGAAAAACCATGTAAAAACTCGAAAAACCATCCAAAAAGTGGCTAAAGCATATTAGCAGCGCAAAGCCCTTTGCACGACTAAAATGTGGCCTATAAATCGGCTGGATGATCACAAGAAAGTCAAACGTAATTACCTGAGTAATCGAGGGCAAAACAACACACCTGCAAGGCTCCATAGTTAATTGAACATGGTGGCTCTATGGAAAAATAGCAGCGGCTAGCGCCTATGCTAAAACAGATGCAAACATAATATTGGCGATATGGCACATGATTGTGATTTTGGAATTCCGTTTGTTATGCCATGGCAACAGACTCACCTAATTATGAAGTTTGCAAAGTGTGAGAATGAGAAGATTTTGCGAGTTTCTTCGCCAGCGCGTCTCACAGCAGACTGGAGGTACTGGTGGTAAAGTCCGCAGCACTTCAACAGGAAGCGAGCGGCATTTTGGGGCAGGAAGTAACCCTCCACAATAAGAGTCTTTGCACTGTATGCATGTGTGTATTTTAAATATGGGTTACACTTTGCTATGATTACTGCTTTGCACACTCTTGAGCTTCAAAAATAGTCACCTGAAACGGTTTTCACTTCACAGGCGCGCTTGAAGCTCATCGAAAGAATGCCGAGAGTGTGCAAAGCAGTAATCAAAGCAAAGGGTGATTATTTTGAAGAAACAAGAATACAAAATAGTTATTTCACCTTGTTTTGTTAAGTACATAACTCCACAAGTGTTCCTTCATAGTTCTGATGCCTTCTGTGACAATCTACAATGTAAATAGTCTGGAAAATAAAGAAAACGCATTGAATGAGAAAGTGTGTCCAAACCTTTGGCCTGTACTGTATATCAATTCATATTGTAACGACCACCTAATAATAATATTTTAAGTTTGAGTGGTTTGGATTTAATGTCAGTTTTTCCCATGTTAGCAAACACACCGTTTGTGCCTGAGAGGTGATTGATGGAGCATGAGGAAAGTGTTGTTGTGTAACCGAGAAAGCACAGACTCGAACGGGAGGTAAAACCTGTCGGAATTGTGCAGTTTGTTATCATAAGATTGGTAATAAAAGTTAAAAATAGCGTCAGACTTTGTCAGATTTCTTTTGGGGGCTACAACATCATGCATCCGTTTTCTATCGCTTGTCCCTCTTGGGGTTGCTGGAGCCTATCCTAGCTGCATTCGGGCGTAAACTCTGGACAAGTTGCCACCTCATCACGGGGCCAACTCAGATAGACAGACAACATTCACACTCACATTCACACACTAGGGAAAATTTATTGTTACCAATCAACCTATCTCCAGGTGCATGTTTGTGGAAGTGGAAGGAAGCCGGGGATCGAACCCAGGACCTTCTTATTGTGAGGCACACACATTAACCCCTGTGTGGCGGTAATAAAAAAAAAATGCAGTAAGGGCACGCCACATTCAATTACATTTAGGGGAAACCCTGAAATTAAATGGAATAAAAAAGCACATGTTGACAAAACCATAGAGACCAAGTAGTGTTAACTTGCTGGCTAGTTTAAATGCTAACATGAAAACAAGAGACATTAACGTCATTCCCAATTAAGAAATGCAATACCCCAACCCAAACTTGCATCAATGCGTTACTCCCTGAACAACTACGATACAGTATTCACATTAAACATAATGGCTGCCCTGTTTATCGACACAGACTGCGTTAAACAGGAAGTGAACATCACATTAACTGAAACATTTATTCAAAAACATTCTAAAATGTTAACTGAGGAAGACTAGCATATTTAAACACACAAATAAAGTAATATGGCTTTTATGAAGCCATATTGCATTGGTTCCGCTGGCTATTTATAGAGTAACAGTTTATTATGGGGAACATATTCACCATTAATTAGTTGCTTATTAACATGCAAATTAGTAACATATTGGTTATTTATCAGTTAAGTTAAAGTTAAAGTACCAATAATTGTCACACGCACAGGCTAGGTGTGGCGACATTATTCTCTGCATTTGACCCATCACCCTTGATCCCCCCCTGGAAAGTGAGGGGAGCAGTGAGCAGCAGCGATGGCGGCGCCCGGGAATCATTTTTGGTGATTTAACCTCCAATTCCAACCCTTGATGCTGAGTGCCAAGCAGCGGGGTAATGGCTCACATTTTTACAGTCTTTGATTTGAACGCACAACCTACCCATCTCAGGGCGGACACTCTAACCACTAGGTCAATATTATTGAGTACTTATTAATGCCTTATCCTGCATGGCCTTACTACATAACCTGTAAGCCATTAACTAAGAGTCTTCCCTCAATAATCTCAGAATTATTGCTTGTTAGTAAACCTAACCCTTATATGTTCCCCTAGTGTCCAAATAACTCTAAATTAAGTATTTGTTACTTAGAGCATGTTCCCCATACTAAAGTGTTTAGTCATTATATTTATTATTTTGGTTGTGTATATTTGAAGGGTGCCCCTCCTTAAAGGGGAACATTATCACCAGACCTATGTAAGCGTCAATATATACCTTGATGTTGCAGAAAAAAGACCATATGTTTCTTTAACCGATTTCCGAACTCTAAAAGGGTGAATTTGGCGATTTCAACGCCTTTCAATTGTTCGCTGTCGGAGCGACGACCTTTCACCCGTGACGTTACAATGGGAAGCAATCCACCATTTTCTCAAACACATTACACACACAAGTCAAATCAGTTCTGTTATTTTCCGTTTTTTCGACTGTTTTCCGTACCTTGGAGACATCTTGCCTTGTCGGTGTGTTGTCGGAGGGTGTAACAACACGATCAGGGACGGATTCAAGTTGTATTACGTGGCGTGTATGTGCGTCGATTAGCGCGGCATGCTAATCGATGATAACATGGCAGAAATGGCAAGAATGTGTGTATATCCTGCGACACTCAAAGCAGATGCGTTTCCAACGATAAAGTCAACGAAATCATAAAGGTAAGTTTTGTTGATGTTATTGACTTATGTGCTAATCAGACATATTTGGTCACGGCATGACTGCCAGCTAATCGATACTAAAATGCTATTTAGGCTAGCTGTATGTACATTTGTAGCTATATTTGCATCCAGCCTTTCCCTCCACCCACATTTATTGCCAAACAAACACTTACCAATCGACGGATTTAAGTTGCTCCAGTGGTCAAAAGATGCAATCGTTGGTTAGAAGGCGATCGCCAAATAGCTTCGGTTTCTTCTTCAATTTCGTTTTCGTTATCTGCCTCCACACTCCAACCATCCATTTCAATACATGCGTAATCTGTTGAATCGGTTAAGCCGCTGAAATCCAAGTCTGAATCCGAGCTAATGTCGCTATATCTTGCAGTGCTATCCGCCATGTTGTTTGTATTGGCATCACTATGTGACGTCACAGGAAAATGGACAGGTAGATTTACAGATAGCGAAAATCAGGCACTTTAAAGCCTTTTTTCGGGATATTCCATGATGGGTGAAATTTTGAAAAAAACTCTGAAAAATAAAATGAGCCACTGGGAACTGTTTTTTGGGGGTTTTAACTCTTCTGAAATTGTGATAACGTTCCCCTTTAACAGAGACATATTTTATTGCTTTTGGTTATTCAAGTGCAAAATGATGCATACATAGTATATTTAATTTTTTTTAGTTTTTACTTAACTTTGATATTTAATAGTTTTCATTTCAATTACAATGTTAAAATATACTAGAACTAAAATTGTATTGCATTTGAAAAGGGTTTAATTGCATTATTGTCCTGTCTTATTATATCGTTAATTTGGTCTCAAAAGAATAATGACATTATTATTGCTTATTGACAATTTTTAGGTCAACATATCTTTGAGCAGAATCTGCTATCGGTCCAGGCCTAAGTTGTATTTTTCAGGAATTCTGTTCACATTTGGCCCACTGCTGTTGGTGCAACCTCGGTCAAACCTTTGTTTGTTCTGCCGCGGGCTGTCAGCCAATGACAAGCAGGTGAAGGTGCACCCACCGGAGTCACATGGTTGACCTGTGGGACCATAAAGTCCACACCCAGGCTCCCGTCAGACAAACAGCGGCGCTATGGAGTGCACCGCAGCGGTCTTGTTGTTGGGGCTCCTGTTGGCTCTGCTGTGGTTGCTTTATGACAAAAAGAGCAAGACCACGACAAGCCGTCTCCCTCCAGGACCGCCGGCGCTTCCTCTGCTCGGAAACCTGCCTCAGCTGGACAAACACGCACCTTTTAAAAGCTTCGTCAAGGTGAGCTCTTGTGAGGCACTTGTGACAATAGTGTCGCCATGGCGATGATGATATAACGTGTCACTTTCCAAGATGAGCCAAACGTATGGAGCGGTGATGACGGTGCACCTGGGCTGGCAACGTACGGTGGTCCTGGTGGGCTACGAGGCCGTCAAAGAGGCTCTGGTCGACCAAGCTGATGACTTTGCAGGAAGAATGCAGATGCCGTTCCTTTACAAAGCCACTAGGGGCTATGGTGAGACCACCTCTGACCCTACTATGTATAGTAAAAACTAAATTGGGGCCGTCTTCTATTAATGATTATGATTAGTTAGATCATGCCTACAGTAGAAGTCGACTTAATCAGGTTTTCTCAACCTTTCATACATCGGGAGCCCTGGGGCCCACTCAAGTATTAACACCGAATCAGTCATCTTACTCTCCATTTTAAGTATATTCAATAATTGTATATGACCTGCTTACAGCTTACAACCTTGTCAAATGATATGAACGCATGTGTTAATCACAAAGATTATTAGTGAAAGGCCTACTGAAATGAGATGTTCTTATTTAAACGGGGATAGCAGGTCCATTCTATGTGTCATACTTCATCATTTCGTGATATTGCCATATTTTTGCTGAAAGGATTTAGTAGAGAACATCCACGATAAAGTTTGCAACTTTTGGTCGCTAACAGAAAAGCCCTGCCTTTACCGGAAGTCGCAGACGATGATGTCATCCGTTGATGGCTCCTCACATAATTTTAATGGGAGCCTCCAACAAAAAGAGCTATTCAGACCGAGAAAATGACAATTTCCCCATTAATTTGAGCGAGGATGAAAGATTCGTGTTGGAGGATATTATTAGCGACGGAAAAGAAAAAAAAAAAAATCAAGTTAAGAAAAAAAAACGCGATTGCATTGGGACGGATTCAGATGTTTTTAGACACATTTACTAGGATAATTCTGGGAAATCCCTTATCTTTCTATTGTGTGGCTAGTGTTTTAGTGAGTTTAATAGTACCTGATAGTCGGAAGGGTGTATCCACGGGTGTCTTGACGCCGGTGTCTGATGGAAGTCGATGCCAGCTGTACGGACAGCACAAGCTCAGCTGATCTCCGGTAAGTGGCAACTTTTTACCACAATTTTTTCACCGGAAACTGCTGGTTGACAAGTGGTCGGGATCCATGTTCGCTTGACCGCTCTGATCCATAGTAAAGTTTCACCTTCGGGAATTTTAAAAAAGGAATTACCGTGTGTTTGTGTGGCTAAAGGCTAAAGCTTCCCACCTCCATCTTTCTACCTTGACTTCTCCATTATTAATTGAACAAAATGCAAAAGATTTAGCAACACAGATCTCCAAAATACTGTGTAATTATGCGGTTAAAGCAGACGGCTTTTAGCCGTGTGTGTGCGCAGCGCTAATATTTCCTAACAGTCCGTGACGTCACGCGTACACGTCAGCATTCCGCGACGTTTTCAACAGGACACTTCGCGGAAAAATTTAAAATCACAATTTAGTAAACTAGAAGGCCGTATTGGCATGTGTTGCAATGTTAATATTTCATCATTAATACAGTATATAAACTACCAGACTGCGTGGTCGGTAGTAGTGGGTTTCAGTAGGCCTTCAAGGGCCTACTGAAACCCACTTTCTTGGCTTCTCCATGGATTCCATCAGAGACACTGGCGGTCAACACACCCCTCCGACTTTCAAGTATGACTTTATAATCTCACTAAAACACTAGTAACACAATAATCAGATAAGGGATTTTCCAGAATTATCCTAGTAAATGTGTCTAATAACATCTGAATCGCTCTCACTGCCCTTGACTTTTTTTTTTTCTATTGCTTCACTCTAACTTTCCCCATCCACAAATCTTTCAACCTCGCTCAAATTAATGGGGAAATCGTCGCTTTCTCGGTCCGAATCGCTCTTGCTGCTGGTGGCTATGATTATAAACAATGTGAGGATGTGAGGAGCCCTACAACCAGTGACGTCACACGCACATCGTCTGCTACTCCCGGTACAGGCAAGGCTTTTTTATTAGCGACCAAAAGTTGCAAACTTTATCGTCAATGTTTTCTACTAAATCCTTTAAGCAAAAATATGGCAATATCGCGAAATGATCAAGTATGACACATAGAATGGACCTGCTATCCTCGTTTAAATAAGAAAATCTCATTTCAGTAGGCCTTTAACACGTAAGTTTTAGGATTAGGTCAGGCTGATAAGAAGAATAAGTACTAATCAAAGGGGACTCATAATTAACCGACACAAAATAAATGTACATACAATTATGGTATACTACAATAAACATTAATAATTAATATTAAGTCAAGTGTCAATAAAATTTAAGTGAAAATGAAAATACAGCTTCACCACTTTAGTCCTTTTTTGCACTTAAGAAACAACTTTATGACTAGCTTCACACTTCCTCTCTTTGTTTGATATTATAGTTACTGCCACAAGTAGTGGAAAAGTGCATTACAACGGAGTACTGCTGCTAACCGAACAGACCACAGCTGAGAAACAGATCATTTTCGGCAACCAACAATGGGCCTCGGCCCTATGGTCATACTTGCCAACTTTGAGACTTCCGAATTTGGGAGATGCGGGGTGGGGCGGCGGGGTTGTGGTGGTGGGAGGGCGGGGTTGAGGTGGGCGGGTTTAGTGGTAGTGGGGTGGTGTATATTGTAGTGTCCTGGAAGAGTTAGTGCTGCAAAGGATTCTTTGTATTTGTTCTGTTGTGTTACAGTGCTGATGTTCTCCCAAAATGTGTTTGTCATTCTTGTTTGGTGTGGGTTCACAGAGTGGCACATATTTCTAACAGTGTTAAAGTTGTTTATACGGCCACCCTCAGTGTGACCTGTATGGCTGTTGATCAAGCATTCTCTTATGTGTGTGTAAAAGCTGCATATATTATGTGACATGAATTGATACCATGAATTGATTAACATGGACCCCGACTTAAACAAGTTGAAAAACGTATTCGGGTGTTACCATTTAGTGGTCAATTGTACGGAATATGTACTGAACTGTGCAATCTATTAATAAACGTATCAATCAATCAATCAAAACATTGACCGGCACGCTGTTTGTATGGAGGAAAAGCGGACATGGCGACAGGTATAGAGGCCGCTAAAGGCAACAAATAAACAACAAATAAATATGGCAGTGATTGGATAGTTTAGTGAGGTCTGAGGATAAGGGATTGACTTTTGCTCTAGCGGAGTGCCAAAAGGAAACTTGACTATCGAGCGCAAGCCTTCTGATTAGGCAGCCGTATTAAGTCCTGTGAGACGCTTATTGGTGACCCCCGGAAGATTATTCTGCCATGTTTGGGCTAGCACGTGTGTTACCGCAGATTGTCCGCAAACCATCACTCAAGAGTTCACTGCTGTGTGCACGTTCAAATTTCACTTTTGTTTTTGCAGCCGCTCGCATATTGACACTTCACCAGAGCGGACTTAGTACAAAAATGGCGTGTTCCAAGTTCACCAGTAAAAGTGAAAACCGTCAATTCCGAGAAAATTGGACTGAATCATTTCAATTTAAACAAAGACCCATGTGCTTGATAGGCCAGGGGACTATCACATTTATCAAGAAGTCCAATTTAAGTTGTCTGCTGAGAAATGTTCTGGCCCTTGGATACATTTAATTGAACAGCCCTAATCGAGATAAGGTAAACGTCATTACAAGGTTTTTGTCCTTCAACCCGTGCAAGGATCGTTACTGTTACCAGAGTGGAGAAATGAGGAAAACTTCCTGGCCAAGCAAAACCGGTCCAAGTAACTCCTCGACAGCAAGCCCCACAAGGGTCAATCGCGGGTTTTTTTTGGGCCGAAGGCACAACATGATACGTGTGCCCCATCTCTGGAAATCCTCCCCACTCAACTGCAGTACACGGGGGGATCTATGGTACACAACTCATTCCTCTTTCTCATTGATTGAGGAGGGGGGTGGGGGGTGTCAATGTTCACGATTCGACTGCGAAGTTGATAAGACTTCTGAATGTAATTGTCTTATAGTCGACTATTCTTAGACACTCCATAACAAAAAAACTGTCTTGTTCTTGTCAGGTTTGGGCCTCAGTAACGGCGAGCGCTGGCGACAGCTGCGGCGTTTCACCCTGACCACCCTACGAGATTTCGGGATGGGACGCAAAGGCATGGAGGAGTGGATCCAGGAGGAGAGCCAACACATGAGGGCCCACCTGGACTCTTACAAAAGTAAGACATTCACCAACGATTATTCTGATCGGGCTTGTGTGGTTTTGGCGGTCAAAACATTCCGGGGTGTGTCAGAAATGTTCCAGGGTTGTCCCGGTTTTTGCTACGTTACCCGAGACAATCAAGCAGCATGTTGACAAAGAGATGCTGCGGTGTTAGCTTCGTTTAATGCATGAGAAGAGGCGAGAGTTGTGGCAGGACTTTTCCTGAAGCAACCTCGCGACTAATCTGACCTGGTTTTGTGGTCTGCAATCAAAGGGCTCATTAAGGGGGTCTGTTTGAAAGACCTGAAGGACCACAGGATGGTCGCAAGATTCTGGAAGATTGTTTCCAGGATAGCATGAAGGCTTGACAGAAAAGGCTGGGAAAGTGCATTAGAATCCAGAAGGATGACTTTGAAAGTTTTGACACACCTCATGTTTGTTTTACGGAGCGTTAGCCAGCGTGCAAATGTTATCGTGTCCGCCGGTTATGTCTTATCTCGTCCTCGTGGTTTTCAAGAGGGCACAAACAAACAAGTGCTGACTCATCCGGCTGGAAGATTTGACACTTTGCTATGGTACTCAAAGTTATTGTGTTGTGATGATTTTAGCTGACAAAAGTCAGCAAACACTCGTTAATGTGACATCATCTTTTATTTGAATAAGATAAAATAGGAAGGAAAACATTCACTGAATTGAATATGGTGCAAAGTTTGTTTATTCCAGCAATTCGATTTTCAAGGTGAAACTAAAATGTGACATCGGCTCATAACATGCAGCTCAAGATATTCCAAGCCTTCTTTTGATATCATTTTGATGATTATGGCGTCCAGTTTATAACATTAAATTGAAAATCTGTCTTTTAAAAACGTTAAACCATGTTCATTAACAAAGGCTTGACATAACTCACTTTGTATGTAATGAGTCTGTCATGTATTAGTTTCACACTTGAAGTTGAATTGCTGACATTAAAGGACTTTTGGGCCCTGCGATGAGGTGGCGACTTGTCCAGGGTGTACCCCGCCTTCCGCCCGATTGTAGCTGAGATAGGCGCCAGCGCCCACCGCGACCCCGAAAGGGAATAAGCGGTAGGAAATGGATGGATGGATGGACGGATAAAGGACTTTTGCACAACATTAAACATTTTGGAGCTTTACTTGTAGAAGCTTCCTTCTCCAAATGCATGGTTGCTTTGCTAACATTGTTTGGGATTCACAGACAAACTTAATTTGTAAATACATATTGTTGATATGCTCTTTAAAGTACCAGTAGAGTGGAAAAACAAGTTATTTGTTTTTATTGTATCCATTAAACCATATCCAATTGTATCTACAATCTGCAAAATATGTGAAAATACCGTCTAAAATGTGATAAAATGCATTTTAAATACTACACTCCAAAAACCTAATGCAATTTCAATAGATTCAGTGTAGTAACATTTCTGCACTCCGACCATGTCATCAGATCAGTCATACTGAAAATACGCAAAAATTGGAAAGAGATGTGCCGTCTACCATTCACAATCCTTATGTAAGACAAAAACACATATGCTTGGCTTTATTTATGCACTCAAATTGTAGATAAATAGCTGATAGGTCCTCTTTTGAGCTCATTGTACCTCTAAAAACATCAAGAAAAGCGCCAACAATACTCCATTTACATGTTGTGACCTGAAAATGAACCAAATATGAGTGATATAGTTATTAAAAGCGCCAACGCAGACAGACTATTTTAGCGGCGCGTTGACAGCAGTGAGTTAATCCTAGTGTACGCTGCTATTGTTGACACACTGAGCCGGTGGTTGCTTCTGCTTTGTCTCAAACTTGCTAAAAGTAAATTCTATATTATAATTCATGCATCTCTCACCGACAGGTTGGTCGACTATCACATCCCCAAAGTGGCAAAAAAAGACAAAAAAAGATGCTTTTTGCAGCAACATTTTTTTTTAACTCTTCATGAGGATTGTAAATGAATCTTCATCTAAATGGAATTAAGTAAGTTTCCCGTCGGTTGGCATCCCTGCGAGTGGAAATATGACAGTAAGTGTTTTTTTTAGCAATGCTGCTGATATTAGTGTCAAAATAAAGTTGCACCAGGGAAGCAATCAGATTTCTACAACTTATTGATCATCCTCTTTATGTTCGGACTCAAAAATATATGGTCCTGGATCATACTTTTCCCCATAGTAATCATAGCTTTCACAAAGTCTGCTTGATTAGCATTGTTGTTGATGGGAAAAGGATTTTTGGTTCCTAGTGGGACGTCACGCGATCACATGACTGGCTTCATCATTATCTCTCAAAATGACTCGGGAATCCCTGTGAGATTGATCCTATTTTGATCATATCTCTTTGCAAACTTTGGAAGAATTTTGGTGTCATAAATCAGATACATGTAATAGCTTCAATATAGAGGCAACTTGTTTTTCCACTCTACTGGATTCTTTAAATGACAGAGTTTGCACCAAAAATATTTTATTTTTGATTGCAAACATTGAAAAGATCTTTAAATGTGGACAGTTTTTAAATCACCATCTCTGTAAACGTCTAGCAAAGGTTCAGTAGGTCTCGACAAAAATACAAATTCTGGAACTCAATGTTGTTGCCCAATCTGGCCAAAATCATCTGAAAAATGATCGAAATGTATTTGTGAATATCCACAATTAGTACAAGGTGGGACATCACCTGCAGTCTGGCAATTCAGTATTAGGTTTCTGTTTCGAGTCCAGTTTCCTACCAGTCCTGTCGAACGCCATGGTGTAAAGATTTAGTCAGTGTTGCATCGACATTATATAACAGCAGTTCTATCTCCCTTCAGAAGCGCCCTTTGACCCCACCTTCCTGCTGACCTGCTCAGTGTCCAACGTGGTGTGCTGCCTGGTGTTTGGACAACGCTTCAACTACGAGGACGCAGACTTCCAGCAGCTATTGGCCATTACAAAGGAACTTGTTATGTTTATGGCTAGTCCTCTGGGGCAGGTAACATTGCCATAAATTTACAAACCAAATCCCAAACCCCATCCCCAACGTATCTCTTTGTAATCCTAGCCCTAACCCCAGCCATCACCAAAACACTAACGCCACCTCTAAGCAACAAGCCAACCCTAATTGAAAACCTTTTCTTCAATGTATTAGCAGTATATCGCTTTAACGCTCAAATGGCAGACGAGGCTCAAAATAACACCTATTGTAAGTGAGGTCTACGTCACAAAACATTGTGTCCCAAAGTCTTACCGGGAGAATTAGCTCAAATAGTCCAGTGATCGTTTGGCATTCACAAGTTATTGGAACTGATGCTCATGATCTCTAAATGTTATGTTCTTCCTGTAAAAAAGCATGGTCTGAAATAGTTTTGATTATCCGAATCCTAACTTGAAATTCCAACTCTAACTTGAAAACCTAACAAACTCGCGTAAAACACTAACCCAAGTTTGAAACCTAAGCATTGGCATGAAACCCCTTACTGTATTCAGAAAATCCTAACCTGAGCTTGAAACTCTAGCCCTAACTGTAAACCCTAATATGAAACCCTGTTACAAGCTAAAAACCCTATAGTATGTACCAAATGTGTTCGGGAAACACATTCACATAATACAATTTACTAATCATTGTGCACAGAGTGTACACTTAGGACTCAGCATGTCTTCTTCAGATGTACAACATCTTTCCTGGACTGACTGAGCGCCTGCCAGGCCACCAGCAAAAAGTCTTTGCTCACATAGAGACGGTGAGATCTTTCATCAAAAAGAAGATCCAGCAGCATGAAGACACTTTGGACTCTAGCTCTCCCAGAGACTACATTGACTGCTTCCTTAACCGCATCCAACAGGTTGGAAAGACCTATAACTGTTTCACCAGTCCTACAACCTTATGCTTTGACCTGCGAAAAGCTCTGAAAGCAAACAACACAATGGATTCTTTGTCCCCTCAGGAGAAGGACAACGCTTCCAGTGAGTTCTTCTATGACAACCTGGTAGGCACAGTCATGAATCTCTTCATGGCTGGAACAGAAACCAGCAGCTCTACTATCCGATACGCTCTCAGCGTGTTCATTAAACACCCTGATATACAAGGTTGGTCTCAACAGGACAAACAACGAAACGTTTGGATCAAAAAAATGCAATTAAATGTTTTGTGCAGAGAAAATGCAGCAGGAGATCGACGCTGTGATTGGACGAGAACGTTGTCCCAACATGGAGGACAGAAAGTCCATGCCCTTTACAGATGCAGTCATCCATGAGGTGCAGCGCTTTCTAGACATTGTGCCCTTCAGCCTGCCACACTACACGCTGCATGACGTCTCCTTTAGAGGCTACACCATTCCCAAGGTATTCCCACTGGACAGTCCTCTACCTCTACTGATGTTTTTTTTCCTGTTTCTGGAGTTTGTCATAGTCTAACACAGGGGTCTCAAACTCAATTTACCTGGGGGCCACTGGATGCAAAGTCTGGGTGAGGCTGGGGCGCAAGAAGAGATTTCTTAAAAAAAAATGGTGCATACTCCTCAGCATGTCTAGTTGTATAATGACGTTTCAAATTGTATTCCTTGTGCACCAAACTTTCTCTGTGCAAAAAAGACATAAGAAATATTGCATCTCCCACTATTCCTGGAATTGTCTTTGCTCACTCATCACTAACTTTTCTCTTCACTGCAGATTTTGAAAAAGACATGTTTGGGGTTGTGGAATATATTTGTATTTAGCCGACGCACGGAGAATAATTTTATAATGTGTGTCGTTCCGGGCTTCACGGTGGAAGAGGGGTTAGTGCGTCTGCCTCACAATACGAAGGTCCTGCAGTCCTGGGTTCAAATCCAGGCTCGGGATCTTTCTGTGTGGAGTTTGCATGTTCTCCCCGTGAATGCGTGGGTTCCCTCCGGGTACTCCGGCTTCCTCCCACCTCCAAAGACATGCACCTGGGGATAGGTTGATTGGCAACACTAAAATTGGCCCTTGTGTGTGAATGTGAGTGTGACTGTTGTCTGTCTATCTGTGTTGGCCCTGCGATGAGGTGGCGACTTGTCCAGGGAGTACCCCGCCTTCCGCCCGATTGTAGCTGAGATAGGCGCCAGCGCCCCCCGCAACCCCAAAAGGGAATAAGCGGTAGAAAATGGGTGGGTGTGTGTCGTTCCGCTTTTCCTCTCTACAGCAATACGGCGGTCGGCGGATAATAGCCGGGAAAGTAACAGGATAGTGAGCGCAAAAAAGTGATGGCTCCCGGAATGTTATCCGGCGTCATATAGAAATATATGTAAAAGGGCTGTGGATCTTTGGGTGTCCCACAATTCGATATATCGATTCTTGGGGTCACGATTCGATTTTTTTTTTCAATTCAACACGATTCTTGATTCAAAAACGATTTTTTCCCAATTAAAAATGATTCTGTATTCATTCAATACATATGATTTCAGCAGGTTCTACCCCAGTCTGCTGACATGCAAGCAGAGTAGTAGATTTTTGTAAAAAGCTTTTATAATTGTAAAGGACAATGTTTTATCAACTGATTACAATAATGTAAATGTGTTTTAACTATTAAATGAACCAAACATTTCCATCCATCCATCCATTTTCTACCGCTTATTCCCTTTCGGGGTTGCGGGGGGCGCTGGCGCCTATCTCAGCTACAATCGGGCGGAAGGCAGGGTACACCCTGGACAAGTCGCCACCTCATCGCAGGGCCAACACAGATAGACAGACAACATTCACACACTAGGGGCAATTTAGTGTTGCCAATCAACCTATCCCCAGGTGCATGTCTTTGGAGGTGGGAGACTTATTTTATTTTTGTGAAAATATTGGACACAGTGTGTTGTCAAGCTTATGAGATGCGATGCAAGTGTAAGCCGCTATTGTTTTTTTTATAAACGTCTAATGAGAATGTCAATGAGGGAGTTTTAATCACTGCTATGTTGAAATTATAACTAATATTGATACTGGTGTTGATAATATTAATTTTTGTTTCACTACTTTTGGTTTGTTCTGTGTCGTGTATGTGTCTCCTCTCAATTGCTCTGTTTATTGCAGTTCTGAGTGTTGCTGGGTCAGGTTTGGTTTTGGAATTGGATTGCATTGTTATGGTATTTATTAAAAATGAGAATCGATTCTGAAATCGCACAACATGAGAATCATGATTCGAGTTCGAATCGATTTTTTCCCACACCCCTAATATGTAATGTTCATCGTGTGAGGCAATGCAAATTAAACAGTAAAAAAAACAAATAACGGTTAGAATTGGTCCAGGTTATCGGGGACTGTTATTACCGACGGACAGGTGTCGCGCTGTGACTGCAGCCAGGAACGTAAGAAAACCCTCGTTTCCATGCCAACGTCTCTGTCGCTTTCACTCATTTGCTGCTTTTCCACTAACGCAGGGGTAGGCACCCCAGAACGTTGAAAGAGCCATTTTGGACCCAAATAACACAACGCTGTCAAGCGGCATTCTAATAAAACTCGCGGGCTGCACTAACATAAACTTTCATATTAAGGTGGGGGCTGCAAAATAACATCTCGCGGGCCGTAATTGGCATGTCTGAGACCCCTGGTCTTACACAAAAGTCCTCGATTACATTTGTTCAAGGGCCAGCAGACACGGTCAGCTCCTTTATCATTAGGACTTGGGATTTGAATCCTTGTTCCCTTGTCCAAAGAATAAGATTTATCACACAATAAGCTATCCAGTCACTTACAATGAATATCCTCCATTAATAAGCAGTTTTCAAATAAGTGTTTGATGAGCATTCCCAAACTTTTTCAGTCTTTTTTGCCACTTGTGTCAGCTTTTTTGAAACGCATGCAGGCTCAAATTCCAAATGAGCTAATATTTGCAACAAATAAAGTTTTCCAGCTCGAACGTTAAGTATCTTTTCTTTGCAGTCTATTCAAATAAGTATAGGTTGAAAAAGATTTTCAAATCATTGTATTCTGTTTTTGTTTACCATTTACACAACGTGCCAACTTCACTGGTTTTGGGTTTTGTATATGCTATGTTAAATTTATCAATAAAGCCATATAAATAATATACATAGGTTAGATTTAAATGTGTTTTTACATAATTATTTAATTTAATTCATATAATTTGGTAGTATATTGATTTAAGTAATAAAAAACTGAGTCCCTTGGAGCCGAAAAAGCCTGCTCTTTTTACTGAGCAGAGACAAAAAAAACCCGGAATTCCCATCACTAGATTTTTTTAAATAATAAAGACTCCTATTCTGCACGTTGTCACAACAGGACACCATCATCATTCCCTTGCTGCACTCTGTGCTGAAAGACGAGAAACAGTGGGTGGAGCCTTGGTCCTTTAATCCTCAGCACTTCCTGGACCACAACGGCAACTTTAAGAAGAACCCGGCGTTTATGCCTTTTGCGGCAGGTACGTATGTGTTGTCTGTTCAAATGTTCTGACCATATGAGAGGTCAGAGGTCACTGGTGCAGCAAACTCCTGCAAGCGTGTATTTACTTTTCTATGCAGGGATTAAAATAGAAGCTTCCGATGTCTTGCCAAGAATGGAGATTCAGCGAGAACTGAGGACTATTGTTGTCTTGTGTGTCTCCCGTCCTCTCACAGGGAAAAGAGCTTGTGTCGGAGAGTCTCTGGCCCGCATGGAACTGTTCATCTTCATCACGTCACTGCTGCAACATTTCAGCTTCTCCTGCGTCGGAGGTCCAGACAGCGTCAACCTTACGCCGGAGTACAGCAGCTTCGCCAACGTGCCGCGGCAACACCAGCTCATCGCTACGCCTCGCTGACACGCACGCCTCCAACAAGGGCCAATAAGAACAGCGTCTCAGACCTCTCACACCATCTCCACATATGGCTGCTTCACCAAAATTAAGCAGCGCCCTGTTTTGAAAAATATTAAAATGGCCCCTACCTGCTTTAATTTTTCAGTGTTTGGCCCTCAGTAAAAATAGTTTGGACACCCCAGTTCTAAAACAATGCTGCGAGCATCACAACTCCAGTGCCAGGTGAGGTGTGTTCAGTAGGGGTGGAAAAGTTCCCAAATCCACGGTTTAGATCTTAATACGGCTACGTGACACTGTTTTCGATGTACCTTGTCGTTCTTTTTTGACACCCCAGAATACCATATTTCCCGGTAATCAAGCATTACTCCTTTATCAGTTGTGGTTCTTACAAACATATCTTATGAAATAAAACTTAGAAAATGGCTCCTAAAGCTCTGACTTTTAAATTAATGTGAACAAAGAGCTAAGAGTACAATCTTAATAAGCACATTATATACCATTAACATAACATGAAGCACTAGCTTTATTGGCACTTTTGTTTATATCAAAACAAAAATATAAATTTCAATGCAAAAATCATTAAATTTATTGATACATCATTGGACAATTTGGACAAGTATTTTAAATAAAAGCATAATAATTTTGTAACATAAATGTGCCAATGAGTACTTTAAAGTACGATACTTTTTTGAAACCTTTATTTTGTTAGCGTAGTCAGACAGAATGTTGCACACAGTGCTCTAAGCATGCTGCTGTTCTTAAAGAGGAACTGCACTTTTTTTTTTCTTTCGTTCACAACCATTATGAGAGACAAGTGTTTTATCTTTGCATTCTATCATGTAAAAATCATCTGGTTATAATATCGCTAATAGGAACAATCAGTTCTATGTTTAAATCTCTTTAAAATGCATTCAATTTACGTTCCCTAACCTGTATAATAACCAAGCGGTACCGACATTGTTATTGTAACAGTGAACACTGAGGAACTCTTTTTGTAGAGTAGTAACACATCGGCGTGCTTCGGTATTAGTCGTAAAAGCGAACTATGGATTCGGAAAGAGATTAACCAGCTTCTACGTCAGCACAAAATAAGTTCGAGTTTGTATTGCACAACACAAAGTTTTCAGACTCCAATATGTACCGACTGAAAAAACATTAACAATCATATTACAATATCTGTAGAGTGTTAGCCCACATTCCATGTTTTGTTTGTACACAGCTAGCTTGACAGCATATGTATTGTAGTTGAAATAACGCACATGTTGTGCTACGTGTATCACGATCAATATCAAGTGTGACTCACTTGATGGACAGTTGTGTGCTTGGTTCAGTTGGCTGGGGACAATGTTTCTGGGTTATTTGGTTAAGCACTCCATTTATGGCGAAATAGCATGGCTTCAAAATATACATTTTGCAGCTTCAAGTCACTTTCCCCTCACTCTCTCGTCTTCCGTCTGCGCCAATGTCTCCAGAAAAAAAAGTCTTCTCGTCTCTCATAATGATTGTGAACGATTGGCAAAATTCCACAAAAAAGTGCAGTTCCTCTTTAAGGGTGCTTGTTGGCTGCTATATTTTTGATTACATGTGGCTGTTTTGAAATAAAATAAAAAAGCCATCCTGTCTTTACAATGAACTTGCATCGGTGGTCTCGTCCACAACAACACAAGCAGATAAGAAGTATTGCGGGTGTATGGGTTGTCCTGGCTAGCATTAGAGTGTTCGCAGACTCAGCAAGTGTTTCAGGGATGAGCAGGCCCCGGACACGCAATTTCCCCAAACGAATGTTCCCTGTCCTCGAGATGACAGCATTTCAATCGCATTCATGCTAATTTCCATGACTTTTCTTGTTTAACAGTAGATTCGGTTTTTATTGGCCAGTTCCGTGATTCCGTATGATCAGGTCTACACGTACACGCTCCAAACTAAATGAGTAACACAAAGAAAAAAACTGGTATCCGAGCAACATACGTACTTCGAAACGGTGTCAGCTCAAACGAACGCTTTAGATTTTTTCACAAACCGTTCCATCTCTAGTGTTCAGTGATACCAGCGAGAAGAAGGTGCGTCTTCGGTCACAAGGTTTATGGAGGCCAGCTGGCTCGTCATTGGCTAAATGTTGGGCAGGTGATATCTGTGCTTCGCCGGCTTCTTGACGTCTGGTGCAGGTGACATGTTGCTGTTTGTTAACTGTGGCAAGTACTGGGCCTGTAGGACACAGATACAGTTCTTAAATGTTGGATGATGTTGATGAACAAGCAGGGCCTGCCCCTCCCTATATACCAGGGGTGTCAAACGTACGGCTCAGGCCTGCAAACAGGTTTTATCCGGCCCGCGTGATGAGTTTGCCAAGTATAAAAATTAGCTACTTTTTTTTTTTTTTATAGAAACTCCTACTCTAAATGTGTCCACTAGATGTAACAATAGCAATTTTGTTAGGCAAGCAAACGGTTTATGCCGAGGCCAAACAAGAGGTACACATTAAAGGGTGACTGTGACTCCTCCTTCTCAACCTACATCAAATTTAAAACCTGCCGTTTTATGTCTTCTGCTTTAAACACGTGGTCATTTGGCACCCTTGCTGCCCTAAAATGTCTCTGGAAACATGAGAAAAGTGAACTTAAACCTTTTGAATAGTTTTTACCAATGTTTCTTACGGTTTGTTGAGTTAGCAATGGATAGATCCGTGGACATTACAAAAGAGGTATTTGTTACCTCGAAGAGTTTACTTGTGTTTTTTGTTCAATCCCAGAAAGAGTATGATTTAAAGTTTAATCCTGGCTTTGTAGATACACAGACAAAATCTAAACTCTTTGTGTTTTTAAAGCTGCACCAATTTCCTCAGAATTTTCAACAAACTTGAAGTGTTTTGTCCAGAGGATTAATTGTGATATGTACGTTTTCAGAATGAGCTTATTCTATTTTTGGCCAAAATAAAAAAAAATAAAACCACCTGGAGTTGTCTTTATGTTTAAGTAATCATGCCATTATTTTACCATTAAGGCCCACTTGGGAATAGATTTCAAACCATGCGGCCCCTGACCTAAAGTCAGTTTGACATCCTGCTTTATGTGATCCGTAGGGTGGTGGGCCCGTTTTGCGTAAATACGCGCATGTAAAATGACAATTAATGAATGACAGGGTGCCTTACATGAAATTTCTCCACAAACGAATTCCTAGCACATTCCTGCTATGTCACATATAAAAATATAATGGCAAATGTCCCCATGATTTCATTGGCACGTGTCATTAGTGCTAGACATTATAAACAGGGATGTGTCAGCAAGATATGCCAATGGATGTTTTCATTAGATTGTCAAATTTAATAAGTTAACTTGTGATTAATCACAAAAAATATTGCATTAGTCATGTACAGTGGAACCTTGATTTTCGAACCCTTCTATTTGGAACTTTTGGGTTCAGGCACTTTTAGTGTGGCTCCGAACGCTTCATTCATTCATTTTGTGTACCGCTGGCAGCCATTTTGTGCTTGCTCATATTGAAGCGATTGAGGAAGCTGGCTTCGTACCACAACAAGTTTTTCATTCGGATGAGAATGGACTTTTCTATAAAAAGATGCCAAAGCGGACTTATTTCACAGTGCAGGAGAAGACACTAACTCTCACTCAGCTGCACCTCTGCCAAGAGCACACACACACACACGCCAACACCCACCCCTCTGTTTGCTTCTTTCTTTCCTCATGAGGTGCAGCTCATGAGTGGTCTTTGGACTATAAGCAACTACTTTTTTCCTATGCTTCAGACCCTGCGGCTTAAAAAACGGTGCTGCTAATTTATGGATTTTTCTTCGCTGACGGCAGTGAAGCAAATAGATTTCATTAAACTCATGCAAATATACTTGAATGGTGTGTGGCATCATCTTTTGGACGAGTTTGCTCAGGTGCTACTAGGTGAATGCCTACAAGTGTTTCCTGCTTTTTAAAACTTAGTACCAGAAGTAGAAGTGCCGTTTGGTCTTCCAGTCGTCCATAGCGTTTTTACTCATATGGATTCTTCATTCATCACTCCAAACAACATTTGTAAATTTCACAATATAAATAAAACATTCCTACTTACTAAACCGTCCCAAGTGTGACGTCTGTGTTGTCATGCATATTTGTACGTGCTATCGTAATGTAATGAAGCTAGCGTTGTTAGCATGAGCTAATATGTTAACACATTTACGAGTGTTAGTTCTATTTACTTAAAACGGCATGTTTATTGTATAGTTTCAGTTTCACAAATTCCTCAGTAAAATCCCCAAAACGTCACTGTGGCGTTATTCCGCAGCTAGTGGGTCCATGACGATGACCTCTGTTTTGTTTGATCAGGTATTTTACTGCCGTGTGACAGGCACCGTTTGGAAACAATTAAAAGGTATGCAAATAAACATTTATAAAACCTTTCAGTGCAATTAACTAATTTCACAGTCCAAATTTTTTATCGTACATGTGTGACAAATATAGCTCCTTGAATTATTGAATATATCTGCGGCTTTGGGTCCGGTGCAGCTGATATATGTTTTTGTTTTTAAAATGTTTTAAAGGGTGAGATTTATATACTGGTGTCCTCCATAGTTTCGAAAATATGGTCATATAAGTTGTTTTTACTTTTTTTAAATGTTTGTCATTGTAGCAATATGGTTGTTAAAGTTCTGGATTTTTTTGATTTCTGATCGTTTGTGAGAGCAGCAAAGGGACTTCTCTGTGTGTGCGGGTCTTGGCAGAGGAGCCTATACAGAGGACAGCAGCTTGTCGTCGCTTTAGCTTGTTAATAAAGTGATAGTTAATTCATCACATCCTTGTTATGTTTGCTTGATATACATTACTGTAAATCACTTTATGTTGTTGTCAAAATGTACAAACTTTAACTAAAATATGGACTTTTATCAAGGCCGGAACCCATTAGTCATATTTACGTTGTTTCTTTTGGAGAAATTTGCTTCATTATACAAACTTTTCGATTTACCACCCAATTAAGTTTGTAAATCATGGTTCCACTGTATAAACATAGACTAATCAAGCAGTTTATTTTGACAACTCATGCACCTTATACTTAACCGCGGATAGTACCAAAGATAAGTTAAATGACGCATCTGTAGCAACTGTGATTAGCCGGGATTAATTGAATTTAATTTGAAAAAATATTTGCTTGACAGCATTAGCTTTGATTGTGTAAATTTGTTATTTTGCACAGAAAAAATAAATCATTGAACAATTATTTTCCCATTATTTTGTGTCAGTACAAAACATGCATCAAATTTAATTCAAGTTTGATGGAAAAAGTATAAAAATAATTTCACATAAATAAAGTGTGAAAAATGCTTATAGGGTGGGGGGTGCTTCGAATAAAATTCTATTTAGGGCCCCAACTTAAGCAGTTATGCTCATAGGGAATAATAATTGAGAGTAGATAGAAGTGTACGGCCTCAGACTTACCCCGGTCTGTCTGCGGCGGGGTCCTTTATCGTGGCGCCTCGCGGGACGTTCCCCCTCTCGGGCCCAGCCGGACCCCCCGTCGTTGTGAATGTAGGGCATCTCCAGCAGCTCTTCGCAGGAGAGCCTGAGGGACGGGTCCATCACCAGGCACAACTGTGCAGGCGTGGAGGGACATTTATAAACACAGTATACTGGCAACATCTAATGCAGCGACTCTCAAACTGTGGTACGTGTACCACTAGTGGTACGGCAAAGAATCCCTAAATTAAAGTATGATGTTTTATTTTCCTATATTTAAACAAAGTCTTACTGTTCAAACTGTTTGTAGTGTTACAGTGGCCAAAATATTAAATATACTTGTTTTAATGAATGCTTAGGCCTATTACACTCTGTATTTTAATGTTGATCATTATGGTGCTACTTGGTGAAAAAAAGTTTGAGAACCACTGATCTAATGAGATCTTGCAAGACATCTTATGGATTTTCACATACATTCTAATATGTAAGAGTGGGTCACGCTTAAACGTATCCCTCGGAGATAAACACCAAGGAGTAAAATGTTGAATAATAATAGCTTCAGCACACCTTCATAACTTGGAGAGCCTGTGGTGACACACCGGAGAATCGTTTTTCCAAAGTTTCCTATACAAGCAAAAATACGACCGAGCATCAACACTGACATCTTTTTGGTGAAACAAAGCTTCAGTGAGGATGGGGTATCATACCGTGGTGTCAGGGTCAGGAATACTGACTCCACTAAAGAACACATTTGACCGGAACACCTGCTGGTGACGAGGAATGAGGTCCCCTGGAAGTAAGAGGAATTGCATGTAGCAGCAGGTACATTTGTGGAAGCACTTCTGGGAATGGGTAGTGTCGTACCGAGGGTTTTGCGTATGAGGTAGAGCTGGTCCACGTCAGACTTCCCTGGCCATAGCGGACTTCCGTTCAGCAGCTCGGCGAAGACGCATCCCAGCGCCCAAACGTCCACTGGGGGCCCGTAGTGAGTGTCCCCGACCAGGAGCTCTGGAGCCCGGTACCAGCGGGTCGCTACGTAGTCCGTGTAGTCGTCCTCTGGTCCAGCTGAGCACAGGAGACAGACACGTGTGCTGCATGCACTAAATTACAACATTATAGAGTAGAGACTACATGTATGGCAACCCAAAACCGAAACCCAAAACAGGAGGGGTCAACAGTGCAGGAAGAGACGCGCTAATTGGCTTGATGTGAAGTACTGAAAGTAAGGAGGCTGCGCTGAGTTAAGTCATTAGTGGTGATTAATGCACAATAAAAGGACACACAAGAGAGTATTAAGGGGACACCTTTAGTCAAAAATGATTTATGGGGGTCAGAGGCCAATGATTTATGAGGGGTCAAGGTCAAAGGTCAAGATAAAGATCAAAGTCAAAGGTCAAAGTCAAACGTCAAGTTCAAAGTCAAGTGGGTCTGGCTTACCCCGGAAGAGGGTGGAGTTAAGACCTGAAGTGGGAGTGGTTTAACCAGGAAGAGGGTGGGGTTTTAACCAGGAAGAGGGTGGAGTTTTAACCAGGAAGAGGGTGGAGTTAAGACTTTGAAAGGGAGTGGTTAAACCAGGAAGAGGGTGGAGTTTTAACCAGGAAGCGGGTGGAGTTTTAACCAGGAAGAGGGTGGTTTTAAGACCTGAATAGGGAGTTATTTAACCAGGAAGAGGGTGGGTTTAAGACCTGAAGAGGGATTGGTTAAGAGGGAACAAAGGAGGGTTCAGGTTGAGGTCAGTTTTAAGGAATGTTGTATTGACGGATGGGAGAGTTATGTGTGGTCAAATGTGGACAGTTTAAATGTTTACGATCGTTTGAAACAACATCCAGACTTCACAAAAACATATTTAAATGATTGGGAGGAACTAATTAGGTTAACGTTAACCATTTGTTCGACCCTGCTTCGATGTATTGATGGCTGGGAATGTTACGTGGGAAGATGTGGACGCGCGCGCGCGCACGCACACACACACACACACACACACACACACACACACACACACACACACACACACACACACACACACACACACACACACACACACACACACACACACACACACACACACACACACACACACAGAGAGGGGGGATACAAAAGGGTGGTGTAAGGCTTAGTCGTTATTTGGAGCTTTATACGTTAGCGTAAAGACTTTGTTCGATTCGGCCATGATTAGTGAAACGCCTGTTTTGATTTAGAAAAATAATAAAACTTACTTTGACGTTCCACAGAAAAGTCGAGTGTTTCTAAATCGTATTCAGATGCCGCCGACCGAGTCTTTGCGTGAGAAATGAGTCTTTGAAGCGTACGGGATGGACGGATCTTTAGGATTTGTATTCAGATACGGAATGGGGGATATCTGCTTATTTTGGCTAAAAGGAAGAGATATGAACATTGATGAATATGAATATACCCTTTGAAAAACGCATGCGCACACACACACACACACACACCATTACCTCTGCGTTACCACGTTATTAGACAATGGTTTAACTCCATTTAAGCATTTAAACGTTAAAAGCATTGCACGTGTACGACGTTGTAATACTTTTTTTTTTACCAGCCGATGACGACGAAGTGAAAGACGAAGAACTTTGTTTGATCGATCTTACAAAGTTGGAAGATGATTATCGAGGTGTGTTTAAACCTTCGAATTATTTAATATTATGTGTATTCATTATTTTGTTTCATAGAGGAATTGCCGTAAGATCGTAACGCGATCGTTTTCACACAATCGCAGTCTGGTGAGTCAAATGATTCTCATTTTATGAGAAAAAAACATGCGGTATACAATACATATATACATATATTTACTTATAGATTTTCCGTTTACATCTCCGGCTCGTTGGACCCCCTTAACTGAGCAAGCACCGTCAATGGCCGTCGGAGACAGTCAGCCATTCCAGGCAGAGGAGAAGGCTTGATTCCGCCAAAAAACCCAGACATCGAAACCTTGGTCCGGGACAATATCATCGAAAACAACGGCGAATGTCCGACATGCCCCCGCCGTAAGTTTTTCTTGCTTTCTGTAAGCTTTTTAAGATTCTCCACGGTTTTAAAGAACTCTTCTCACTCCTCTGTCTTCCGCTCAAATGAATTTCGCGCCTAAGGGGAATGGGCGGGGACTGATTCCAGAGGTGGGCGGTTGTTTCCGGCAAGCAACCTTCTGGTGTGCATTAGCGCCACCTACTGAAATGGAGTGTGGACCAAGATGGATCCCTACTCTATATTCTTTTATTTAACTCAATGTTTTTTAAATACGTGTATTATGCTTTATATCCTATGTGTTGTGAATTCCATCCTACTATATCTTCCAAGGAACCCAAAGAAATGTTACCACACCTCCCGCTTTATCTATTCTGTAGATTGCCTGAACTATTTCATGAACTAAATCTTGTCTTGTTTCTGATGCTATGTTTTTTTATGCTCATCAATGCACTGCTGGAGTGCGAGCACACAACTACTTTCCTTGCTTTGTTTTCCTCTATCCAGTTAACTGCTGCATAAATTGCTACCAATTCCCCCGTAAACACAGATAGTTTATCACTGATTATTTTATTTAATACTATGTTTCCTTGTGGGATAACTGCTGCAGCTCCTACCTTACTTTTTATAGTTTTTATTGCATCCGTATATATCATATCTCAACCCATTTTTCTATCTGGTAACTATTTAAATTTCTATTCTTTAGTAATTGCATGTTTACCTTTGGGTTATCATACATCCACGGTGGTATTGCAGGAATTGGTACTGTAGGACTAACTTTAATATTGTCAATTTTAACTTTATTAAATATGTCTCCTATAATCCACCCAAAACTATTATTTTTTTTTTTCCTCTTTTTCTTGGCAGTTTGGTAGCACTTGACAAGTCGGATATCCTTGCTTGGATCCTTTTAAAGTTAAATAAATAAATAAATGGGTTGTACTTGTATAGCGCTTTTCTACCTTCAAGGTACTCAAAGCGCTTTGACATTACTTCCACATTTACCCATTCACACACATTCTTACACTGATGGAGGGAGCTGCCATGCAAGGCGCCCAACAAACTGCTGAGAGTTGATCTCTCCTCTTGTCCAAAGGTTTTTCGTTCATTTTTACTTGTAATACTGCCACTAGGGTTGATGTAGTAGCTCCACAACATAACCTTAAAGCCTGTGACTGGATCCAGTCTATTTTCCCAAGTCATTTTTTTGAAGCAGATTGGTAAATAATGCATCCGTAATCAATAACAGATGGAATTAAAGTGATATATATACATATATCGTTTTCAACGTCAACCAATCAGCCCCCCAATCATTACCCCTCAAAGCCCTCATTATATTTAACAGCTTTTTACTTTTTCCACTATTTTTAATTTTCCTGAAGGAACCCTCCTGAAGGAATAAATAAAGTACTATCTAATCTAATCAAATCTATTTTGCTGATGTGGGTTGACTAGTTCATATTTTTATCAAACCATATTCCTAAATATTTAAATACTTGTACCTCTTCTATATTTTCACCTTGGACTTTTTATTTGGAGCTTGTTTTGTACTTTTCTCTTTGTAAAATGTATGACTTTTGTCTTTCCAACAGAGAATATTAAACCCCAAGCCGTTCCCCAGTCTTGAACATTATTTACCACTTTGTTAGTTTTTTTTATTATTTCTTTTGACTCTAAATAATATACTAGTCTTTCATTAATCATTTTTTCCATTACTTTCCCCAAATTTGAGGTCAATGCTATCGGCCTATAATTTCCTGCCTCTTACGGGTCTTACCCTGACTTGGATATTGGAATTATCACCGCTAATTTTCCCCTCTGCTGGTCATTCTCCTTCTTCATATATCCTGTCATATAATTTCAAGACCACTTCTTTGATGATGCTACCTAAGTTTTTGATCATTTGATAACTCACCAGGTCTTTCCCCGGTGACGTATTTTTAACCTTTTTCAAAATTCGAACCATTTCATTCAAAGAAAATGTCATATCCATAGTGTTGGTAAAGCTATTATCGTTGTCTTCCATCATTTCCCCAATATTTAAACTCATTGTTTCTTCTCTCTTTTGTTTTCCTACATTTCTCAAATTATCATTACTGTGCACTTTAACAAATGTTTTTGCTAAAGGTTCTGCTGTTTCTTTACACGTGACTACATCTTCTTTAATAAATATGGTACATCATCCTCTTTACCCATCATTCCTATCTTTACGAATCGTTATATATCCGTTTATTATAAAGTTTAATTTTGGCTTCAGCCATGTTTCTTGAATACAAATTATATGTGGTTTAGTTTTCATATTTTTAATATATCCCTTTAATTCATGTTCTGTTGCTATCAAACTTCTGGCATTCCACTGAACAATTAACAGGGTGTTGAAATGTGGTAACATGACTCCGTCACGTCTACTCTCTGTAGTACAGCTTGCACCCGGTCCCAAGATAGTTCTTTCAACCACTTTGCTGCTGCTTTGACAATTATTTTGATCTTCTCAGTCTTATTTCTAGCCTGTTCTGTACAGTTTATTACGTAAGCCAGGAATACAACTAGTTTGTCCGTGGAAATTCCTGTATTTGCTGCCTCTTGTTTTTTTTTTTATTTCTTGAACTATTCACATATCTGTTCTTTTCTACACTTTCTTGATTTGTCACTTTAAATGCCTCTGCGTATGTAATATTTTTTTCAACTTTGATTTGTTGTACTTCTGTTGCCTGTTTCATGATGTATGGCTTTTGATTATTTCTTTTTCAATCTACAATTCCAATAAATAACACGTATTTCCAGATTACAGATAACTTTTTCAAAATAAAATGTAATTCCTGAATAAGATAATTGTATCGAATCCAATGGATTGTCTGGTCCTAAAATCTCTTTGTAATGTTTGTTTGATTCCCCAAAAATACGACACAGTCTAATTTGAAAAACATATGTGCCTCGTCGGCTGTAGTAAAAAAAAACAAACCCATGCCTCCTCGGTCTAACCTCTCACAGCCCTTTTTCTTCCGTGTCAAAGATGGATCAGAGACCACCTTTGCCCCTAACCCCCACTTCTTCTCCACTACCAAGAGAACAGTAATTAATCCGAGCTGAGTTTTTTAAAATATTCCAACATGACTTTTTACTTTCATTTTGTATCAAAGCTGAGTTGTGCTCTCTGGTTTATTTTGCAAATGAACCGACAGAACATGATCATGTACAAGACTCGCCTACCCACAATGCACTGCAGCCCAACACTCCTGGTCGGATGTTTTTATCGGGGTTCATGGAGAGATGCGGTAAAGAGTGGTAGCCAAGACACACGGTCACACACGGTCACACTCGGCAATTACTTTGACCTGGGGAGCAGATTTAGAGGAAAAAATGTGTCCGGGGGGCCGGGATATCTGATTTTCAGGTACAAAAAACTTCACAATGACACAAAATAAACACAACAGTTAAACATCACACTAAAAACAAGACATTTACTTGTACGTTCAAAAGACAGAATAGAACAAGACAAAAAATGCAATGTCATCTACAAAATGTTATGTAAATGTTAGTCATTACACATGTGGCTATGGTTTTGATGTATTTGTTACAGACATGTTTACGTCAAGTAACATCACATGGTTCCATTTGCACCTTTCAACAAATCTGAAAAGGAATATTAAGAAGTAAAACTTATATTTAATCCTACCTCTTCTCCGAGCACACGGTGACTGTACATACGGGTCGAAAAATGTTTGTGGAGTTTTAAGCCAAATACAACTTCTTAAAGTACAAACGTATTTACAATCAATATTAAAGGTTCCTTTCCCCCTAAAAAACAAGACACACAAAACGAAAAAGAAAGAAAAATAATAAATCAATCAATAAAATGCATCAGTCAAATAGTACAGGCAACTTCGTTAACATGGAGCCACAGACAATTTCATTCAAAAAGTCCCAATTGCTGACGTAAAGATACAACAACAAATAAAAGCAAAGAAGGCCTAGTGGTTGATTACAACGGACAAAGTATTAAAAATGTCGGTCCAATAACTGCACAGGGATGGGCAGAGCCAAAACATGTGTAGCAAGTAAGCTGGAGACTGTTGACACTGAAATAAGGCTATATGTGGCACAGATACAAGATTTATAAACTCTACTTAAAGCCCCACTTAAGAACTTTCAGTTTTGGTTTATATTGGCCGCGCCAGTGAACCAAAGCGGTGGCGTTTTCCCAAAAGGAAAACCACATTTACCATGAGGACTAGCGCATATAGCGTCAAACTGACACGATAATGCCACAATGATTCAGTATTACTGAACTTTCCACAGTAGGAACCTACATCCATTTTCTACCGTTTATTCCCTTTTGGGGTCGCTGGCGCCTATCTCAGCTACAATCGGGCGGAAGGAGGTGTACACCCTGGACAAGTCGCCACCTCATTGCAGGGTCGACATGGATAGACAGACAACATTCACACCAACCTACATATTTTACTCAAACCTTATATTTGCAGTTTGAAGTCATTGCATTCTTTTTTTTCCTTATACAGTTCTTTTGAGTTTGTTGCGTGGTTGGTCAGTGTGGAACTGCGAACTATCACGCTGGTGGGTATTTATTTCTAAGATACAAATTCCCAGTAGCTAAAATTAGCATTATTATTCTAATTTGAGCATTGAAAGTCACTTACTAGTTTAGTAGGAACAGATCCAAGGCAGCATTGGTCTGAAATCTCTCGTCTTTGACCTCACGCAAGCTAGTGAAAGTCGTGCCATTGTTGATCCTTGATTGTCCCTCCCTTTTTCTTTTTTTGTCTCCTCAGAAAACAATTTGGTACCTTTGTTTGTTTTATAACTTGTGCCAGGATAGCAGTAATTGTACAAAGGCATTCTTCTTATTTTAGTTTTCTGGCAGCACGTAGGCGTTCGCATCAACTTTTGTCTTTTTAACAAATGGGTAAAGGGGGGATGATGTATGCTGTAAAGATAGTCGGCACATTTAATATTTAATAATAATGAATATTGTAAAATTCTATAATTTTTTTTATTTAAAGGGGAAAAGCGATTCAAAAGATACATAACAGTTGCTTACTAGCTAAAAATAAAATTATCCTGAAAAAAAAAATCACATTCATTTTAGATTTAATTATACTGTACAATATCCTTAAAACATGTCATTGTGAAATAATTGATAATATTGTACATTGTACATTTTACTCCTCGTTTCATATTCAAAGTGAAAACATTTAAATGATCAGTTTGCCATTTAAAGTGTGATGCGTACAATTAGGTCAGGGCTTCTCAAACTTCTTTTTTTTGGTCATCCCCACTTTAGACTAAGGAGTTAGTTTTCAAGGCCCACCTACCCCCATCGCCCCAACAAAACGCTAATGCCAAGCTCAACATTTTCAAATTTATTGAACATCATGTGTGGTCTCGAGGTGTCTCTTTAATTTGCTGGGTCTCATGCTGTCTGCTGCTAGCGGTTTTAGACACAGAACACACAGGGGTCTCTCCTCGGCCCCCCACCACCGCTGCCGTGAATCCTAGAGCAAGATACCCTTCGCCATATTTTCTTTTAGGTTGACTTTTTGGTTGATTAGACCCGTCATATTTTTGTTTCTCTGCAGACCTTTGAGGTGCGAGTCGCAAATTTACCCATTTTGTGTAATTGTGGTCCGCACATTAGCCTGCTACCCATCCGCGCAAAAGTTTGTTCCTCTTAGCAACAGTAACTTTTGCAAGCGGGGCTATGTCTGTCAAACTTTCGCTCCTACCAAGAAATTTAAAGCCTACAGGAAAAATAAGTAATTTACATTTATTTATACGGCGGATTTCCCAGACAGAATCACAAAGTGATTTACAGTGTGTATAGAAAATGAAAGCATAGTAAAAAAAATAAAAAATAAAAATTTAAGTGAAATTTCCTCCCGTTCCTCGCGCCCCACCTGTCATGTCTCTATTCCCCACACTTTGAGAAATGCTGAATTAGGTCAACATTTTTCGACCCGTATGTACAGTCACCGTGTGCTCGGAGAAGAGGTAGGATTAAATATAAGTTTTACTTCTTAATATTCCTTTTCAGATTTGTTGAAAGGTGCAAATGGAACCATGTGATGTTACTTGACGTAAACATGTCTGTAACAAATACATCAAAACCATAGCCACATGTGTAATGACTAACATTTACATAACATTTTGTAGATGACATTGCATTTTTTGTCTTGTTCTATTCTGTCTTTTGAACGTACAAGTAAACGTCTTGTTTTTAGTGTGAGGTTTAAATGTTGTGATTATTTTGTGTCATTGTGAAGTTTTTTGTACCTGAAAATCAGATATCCCGGCCCCCCAGACACATTTTTTCCTCTAAATCTGCTCCCCAGGTCAAAATAATTGCCGAGTGTGACCGTGTGTGACCGTGTGTCTTGGCTACCACTCTTTACCGCATCTCTCCATGAACCCCGATAAAAACATCCGACCAGGAGCGTTGGCCTGCAGTGCATTGTGGGTAGGCGAGTCTTGTACATGATCAT
This sequence comes from Nerophis ophidion, assembly GCF_033978795.1. Lineage (NCBI taxonomy): Eukaryota > Metazoa > Chordata > Actinopteri > Syngnathiformes > Syngnathidae > Nerophis > Nerophis ophidion. The sequence goes on from NC_084628.1 coordinate 19,833,009, forward strand.
GTTCTGTCGGTTCATTTGCAAAATAAACCAGAGAGCACAACTCAGCTTTGATACAAAATGAAAGTAAAAAGTCATGTTGGAATATTTTTAAAAACTCAGCTCGGATTAATTACTGTTCTCTTGGTAGTGGAGAAGAAGTGGGGGTTAGGGTCAAAGGTAGTCTCTGATCCATCTTTGACACGGAAGAAAAAGGGCTGTGAGAGGTTAGACCGAGGAGGCATGGGGTTTTTTTTTTTACTACAGCCAACGAGGCACATATGTTTTTCAAATTAGACTGTGTCGTATTTTTGGGGAATCAAACAAACATTACAAAGAGATTTTAGGACCAGACAATCCATTGGATTCGATACAATTATCTTATTCAGGAATTACATTTTATTTTGAAAAAGTTATCTGTAATCTGGAAATACGTGTTATTTATTGGAATTGTAGATTGAAAAAGAAATAATCAAAAGCCATACATCATGAAACAGGCAACAGAAGTACAACAAATCAAAGTTGAAAGAAATATTACATACGCAGAGGCATTTAAAGTGAGAAATCAAGAAAGTGTAGAAAAGAACAGAAGTGTGAATAGTTCAAGAAATAAAAAAAAAAAACAAGAGGCAGCAAATACAGGAATTTCCACGGACAAACTAGTTGTATTCCTGGCTTACGTAATAAACTGTACAGAACGGACTAGAAATAAGACTGAGAAGATCAAAATAATTGTCAAAGCAGCAGCAAAGTTGTTGAAAGAACTATCTTGGGACCGGGTGCAAGCTGTACTACAGAGAGTAGACGTGACGGAGTCATGTTACCACATTCCAACACCCTGTTAATTGTTCAGTGGAATGCCAGAAGTTTGATAGCAACCGAACATGAATTAAAGGGATATATTAAAAATATGAAAACTAAACCACATATAATTTGTATTCAAGAAACATGGCTGAAGTCAAAATTAAACTTTATAATAAAAGGATATATAACGATTCGTAAAGATAGGAATGATGGGTAAAGAGGATGATGTGCCACATTTATTAAAGAAGATGTAGTCACGGGTAAAGAAACAGCAGAACCTTTACCAAAAACATTCGTTAAAGTGCACAGTAATGATAATTTGAGAAATGTAGAAAAACAAAAGAGAGAAGAAACAATGAGTTTAAATATTGGGGAAATGATGGAAGACAACGATAATAGCTTTACCAACACTATGGATATGACATTTTCTTTGAATGAAATGGTTCGAATTTTGAAAAAGGTTAAAAATACGTCGCCGGGGAAAGACCTGGTGAGTTATTAAATGATCAAAAACTTAGGTAGCATCGACAAAGAAGTGGTCTTGAAATGATGTAATAGGATATATGAAGAAGGAGAATGACCATCAGAGGGGAAAATTAGCGGTAATAATTCCAATATGCAAGTCAGGGAAAGACTCGGAAGAGGCAGGAAATTATAGGCCGATAGCATTGACCTCAAATTTGGGGAAAGTAATGGAAAAAATTATTAATGAAAGACTAGTATATCATTTAGAGTCAAAAGAAATAATAAAAAAAACTAACAAAGTGGTAAATAATGTTCAAGACTTAGGAACGGCTTGGGGTTTAATATTCTTTGTTGGAAAGACAAAAGTCATACATTTTACAAAGAGAAAAGTACAAAACAAGCTCCAAATAAAAAGTCCAAGGTGAAAATATAGAAGAGGTACAAGTATTTAAATATTTAGGAATATGGTTTGATAAAAATATGAACTAGTCAACCCACATCAGCAAAATAGAATACGAAGTTCCTGCAGTCCTGGGTTCAAATCCGGGCTGGGGATCTTTCTGTGTGGAGTTTGCATGTTCTCCCCGTGAATGCGTGGGTTCCCTCCGGGTACTCCGGCTTCCTCCCACTTCCAAAGACATGCACCTGGGGATAGGTTAATTGGCAACACTAAATTGGCCCTAGTGTGTGAATGTGAGTGTGAATGTTGTCTGTCTATCTGTGTTGGCCCTGCGATGAGGTGGCGACTTGTCCAGGGTGTACCCTGCCTTCCGCCCGATTGTAGCTGAGATGGGCGCCAGCGCCCCCCGCGACCCCGAAAGGGAATAAGCGGTAGAAAATGGATGGGATGGATGGATTAGATTAGATAGTACTTTATTTATTCCTTCAGGAGTGTTCCTTCAGGAAAATTAAAAATAGTGGAAAAAGTAAAAAGGTGTTAAATATAATGAGGGCTTTGAGGGGTAATGATTGGGGGGCTGATAGGTTGAGGTTGAAAACAATATATGTATATATATCACTTTAATTCCATCTGTTATTGATTACGGATGCATTATTTACCAATCTGCTTCAAAAACATGACTTGGGGAAAATAGACTGGATCCAGTCACAGGCTTTAAGGTTATGTTGTGGAGCTACTACATCAACCCTAGTGGTAGTAGTACAAGTAAAAATGAATGAAAAACCTTTGGACAAGAGGAGAGATCAACTCTCAGCAGTTTATTGGGCAACTTTAAAAGGATCCAAGCAAGGATATCCGACTTGTCAAGTGCTACCAAACTGCCAAGAAAAAGAGAAAAAAAAAATAGTTTTGGGTGGATTATAGGAGACATATTTAATAAAGTTGAAATTGACAATATTAAAGTTAGTCCTACAGTACCAATTCCTGCAATACCACCGTGGATGTATGATAACCCAAAGGTAAACATGCAATTACTAAAGAATAGAAATTTAAATAGTTACCAGATAGAAAAATGGGTTGAGATATGATATATACGGATGCAATAAAAACTATAAAAAGTAAGGTAGGAGCTGCAGCAGTTATCCCACAAGGAAACATAGTATTAAATAAAATAATCAGTGATAAACTATCTGTGTTTACGGGGGAATTGGTAGCAATTTATGCAGCAGTTAACTGGATAGAGGAAAACAAAGCAAGGAAAGTAGTTGTGTGCTCGCACTCCAGCAGTGCATTGATGAGCATAAAAAAACATAGCATCAGAAACAAGACAAGATTTAGTTTATGAAATACTTCAGGCAATCTACAGAATAAATAAAGCGGGAGGTTTGGTAACATTTCTTTGGGTTCCTTGGAAGATATAGTAGGATGGAATTCACAACACATAGGATATAAAGCATAATACACGTATTTAAAAAACATTGGGTTAAATAAAAGAATATAGAGTAGGGATCCATCTTGGTCCACACTCCATTTCAGTAGGTGGCGCTAATGCACACCAGAAGGTTGCTTGCCGGAAACAACCGCCCACCTCCGGAATCAGTCCCCGCTCATTCCCCTTAGGCGCGAAATTCATTTGAGCGGAAGACAGAGGAGTGAGAGGAGTTCTTTAAAACCGCGGAGAATCTTAAAAGGCTTACAGAAAGCAAGAAAAACTTACGGCGGGGGCATGTCGGACATTCGCCGTTGTTTTCGATGATATTGTCCCGGACCAAGGTTTCGATGTCTGGGTTCTTTGGCGGAATCAAGCCTTCTCCTCTGCCTGAAATTGCTGACTGTCTCCGACGGCCATTGACGGCGCTTGCTCGGTTAAGGGGGTCCAACGAGCCGGAGATGTAAACGGAAAATCTGTAAGTAAATATATGTATATATGTATTGTATACCGCATGTTTTTTTCTTGTAAAATGAGAATCATTTGACTCACCAGACTGCGATTGTGTTAAAACGATCGCTTTAGGATCTTACGGCAATTCCTCTATGAAACAAAATAATGAATACACATAATATTAAATAATTCAAAGGTTTAAACACACCTCGATAATCATCTTCCAACTTTGTAAGATCGATCAAACAAAGTTCTTCATCTTTCACTTCGTCGTAATCGGCTGGTAAAAAAAAAAGTATTACAACGTCGTACACGTGCAATGCTTTTAACGTTTAAATGCTTAAATGGAGTTAAACCATTGTCTAATAACGTGGTAAAAACGGAGGTAATGAAATGAATACAGTAAAAAAAAAAAATCGGTACTTACACAAAAGGATTGGAGACTCTGTTAGGAGATCCCTTGGTGGTGGGTGAATTTCAACTCGATGTTCGACTGTTTTTAGTTCGAATAAATACTTATTATAGTAACATTAAACAAACGTGTTACAAGGAATGAAAAAAAAAAGAAATTACCTTTCATTCGGCAAATCTTGGTTACACTGTGCTCTGAGATAGTTCCTCCAACCATTTAAATATGTTTTCGTGATGTCTGGATGTTGTTTCAAACGATCGTAAACATTTAAACTGTCAAATGGATGGTTAGATCCTGACCAGATGGCATTCTCAAGCTTCGGTGTGCGCGTGTGTGCGTGTGTGTCCACATCTTCCCACGTAACATTCCCAGCCATCAATACATTGAAGCAGGGTCAAACAAATGGTTAACCTTAACCTAATTAGTTCCTCCCAATCGTTTAAATATGTTTTCGTGAAGTCTGGATGTTGTTTCAAACGATCGTAAACATTTAAACTGTCCACATTTGACCGCACATAAGTCTCCCATCCGTCAATACAACATTCCTTAAAAACTGACCTCAACCTGAAGCCTCCTTTGTTCCCTCTTAACCAATCCCTCTTCAGGTCTTAAACCCACCCTCTTCCTGGTTAAATCACTCCCTCTTTGGGTCTTAAACCCACCCTCTTCCTGGTTAAAACTACACCATATTCCTGGTTAAAACTCCACCCTCTTCCTGGTTAAAACTCCACCCCTCAAAGTCTTAACTCCACCCTCTTCCTGGTTTAACCACTCCCACTTCAGGTGTTAACTCCACCCGCTTCTTGGTTAAAACTCCACCCTCTTCCTGGTTAAAACTCCACCCTCTTCCTGGTTAAACCACTCCCACTTCAGGTCTTAACTCCACCCTCTTCCGGGGTAAGCCACACCCACTTGACCTTGAACTTGACCTTTGACCTTGAACTTGACCCTTGACTTTGACCTTGACCCCTCATAAATCATTGACTTTTGACCCCCATAAATCATTTTTGACTAAAGGTGTCCCCTTAATACTCTCTCACACACACATGCATAGAGGACTTACTTAGTATGCGAGCAAAGCCAAAGTCGCACAACTTGATGACGCCGCTTTTTGTGAGGAGGATGTTCTCAGGCTTGACGTCACGGTGGATGCACTGCAACACACAAAACATGTTACGCAAAATCTCTGTTTGGAAAATTGCTTCTAAAAAGTAAGTAATTATAGTTGTTATTTTGCCAAAAAAGTAGTGGAATGACAAACGGAATTGTGCTTTAATGACTTAATAGGGGGGAATAATTATTGCGTTACTAAAAAAAAAACCCAACTTCAAATATCATCCCAGTCATCTACTTTTGGCAAATCCAAAAATAATATTTTAGCATTCACTACTTTGTAGACTAGATGGCTCATTGTGTTAAATTGGAAGGCGACAGAGCCTCTTTGCCACACCCGCTGGATTAAGGATGTTCTGTATTCTGACAAGATTGGGCGGATTTTTCTGCAAAGTACTGAGGTATCTTTTAGAGATATGTAGGAGAGACTGATCTCCAAACTAACCCTGATTGAAACAACTGGGATGTGGGTGGTTGACGAGCCTTTTGTGTGCTTGTTGGTTGTTATAAATCTCTAAGGCCATTCAGGAATGCAGTTCTTCTGTGGTTTTATGATGACATCTGTCTGGGGTTCCTTTTTTTTCTTATTTCTTTATTTTTTTTCTTTTAATTTATTTATTTATGATTAATATATTTCTCTCCCTTACCTTCTTCCCATCCTCACTATTTTCTTTAACAATTAAAAGTATTGGTATTTGTTGAGCACTGGACGTTATTAAACTACGATTATTGGGTTGTGGGTATACCACTTTTTAGAAATGCTGGGCTGCTCTACCTAGGCTGCAACCCCCCGCAGCTCGACTTTGGATAAGCGGAAGAAGATGGATGGATGGATGGATAAATTGTGTAAATATGTGCTGTACTTAAATAAATTAAACCGTTATTATTTATTCTAAGAGAAGTTTCTAACTGTTAAGTAATCAAATACAGTCAAACCTGCTTATAGCAACCACTCAAAGAAAACAGCAAAGGTGGCCACTATACACAGGTTAGCAACCATTTTGAACTTGGGGCCATCTTGATTTTTCACCTTGTACATTATCATGTATTTAGCTATTCTAGTGTGTGGGATTGGGTTATATATAGCAATGATGTTTTTTATTTTCTTTGCTTTTTTTGTAAGCAGGCTAATAAAAACAAACACATAAATAATCATAAAAGCACTTGGAGAGCACAGACCTTTAAAAGAAAATCCTGAATCCAAAATCCCGAAAGTAATCACTTGTTCCCATTTGAGACATTTCCTGAAAGTTTAATTAAAATCCGCCCATAACTTTCTGAGTTACGTTCCTAATGTAAGGGGAAAAGCTTCAGGATCCTGTCAGCCAGAGTTCAGGGATTAATAACTAACAAACAAACAGGCAAACCCCAATGAACACTGTGAAGGTAATAAATCAAATACCGACAATACAGTTTGCCGTCTTTAAATATTTATGTGCATGTGCAAAAAAACAAAAACAAAAACAGTGGTAAATATAAACCAAGTATTTGAGTGTATAGTATTCGCAAACAAAGTTGTACTGACATTGTGTTTGTGGCAAAAGTTGACCGCCTGCAGCGTCTGCCACACAATGCTCTTAAGTTGAGCCTCAGGAACCCTGCGGAGGAAACAAGGAACATCATTTATGACTTCATGAGAAACACGGCTTTCCATTTGTGTTGGCATTTCAAAAAAAAAAAAAACAAGACGTGCAGTGCCACACTATGTTGCCCCGGTAACCCTCGGTCCTGTCTCTCAGGGAAACAGCGGCTTTGTTTCCAGGGGAGGCTACAGTTTCTGTTGCACAGCCTTGTGGGGAAAAAAAGGTCGCATGGCCTCAAACAGCTGATCCGTCTCTTTTGTGACGTTGGTTTACAAGAGCGGAGCGCCAAAAAAAGAACAGGTGTGCAGATTGCAAACATGATCAACTTACGGTGCCACTTTCATTAGTTTCCCTGACGCTACATGACCTTCAGTCAGGAGGATGACTCAGCAGGGTGTGTAGTGTCTACTTTAGAAAGTATCATGCTGCATTCAAGACTGATGAAAAGTTCGAAACATCCCACTTGGAGCTTGTACGGTCAAGTGTAGGGATGGGTACTTTTCACATTTGAGCCAATACAGTACCAATGTGTGGGACTTCGGTGTGTGCAAATACATCCTAACTATCTTTAATGGAACATTTAAAAATGAGCCGTTTTTGATACCTGTGCTATCTAATTGTTGTATCCTGTTTTCTTATTACATTTCTGAGTATCATTTGCAAGTATTATATTGTAGACTTTGCATGCAGTTGCTATTCCAAGACATGAGCTGGCAGTGGTGTATAAGCAGTGTTGCCTAGCTAGGAAGTCGTCTGTGCCATTAAGTTGAATGTGCCAAACTAGTCTTACGCTGCGCCCGACAAAGTATTTATACTATAAATATTGTACTTATTGTGTGTAATAAGTACAATATACAGCTGCTTTGTTGTAATGCACATCTAGTGCTATGTTCACACTACAATGTAGGATGTCCAAATAAGATTTTTTTCATCAAATTCAACATTTTTATGAACATTTTTAAAAAAATGCGACGTCTAATGTGAACGCAATCTCAAGAATTCATGACATCACATGTGCTGCAGTGTTTACAGAAGTAAAAATGGTATTGGTGGGATGAAAGCGGCCATAGCATTCAGACTGCAGTCACATTGGATAATAGGGCTGTGAATCTTTAGGCACCACACGATTTGATTCAGAATTGACTCTCAATTAAAAACGATTTTAAATAACACTGGGAGGTAGTTCTATGATTAACTACATTACTCCATAAAATATACAAACAGCTCAATACATTTGTATATTACTTAAAAGAAAATTGGTTTTGTTTAATTAAATTCTACCGAAACATTTCAACATTCAATAAACTCAAATACAAATAATGCACCAAGAGAAGTATCCAACACTTTTCTTTTGTTAAGTAATTCTGTACATCATACACACATACACATATATATATACATACATATATATATATATATATATATATATATATATATATATATATATATATATATATATATATATATATATATATATATATATATATATACATACATACATATATATATACACATACAGATATATACACATACATATATATATATATATATATAGATATATACACATACATATATATATATATATATATACACATATATACATATATATATACACATATATACATATATATACACATATATACATATATATATATACACATATATACATATATATATATATACACATATATACATATATATATATATACACATATATACATATATATATATATACACATATATACATACACACACACACACATATATATATATATATACACACATACAAACCCTGTTTCCATATGAGTTGGGAAATCGTGTTAGATGTAAATATAAACGGAATACAATGATTTGCAAATCCTTTTGAACCCATATTCAGTTGAATATGCTACAAAGACAACATCTTTGATGTTCAAACTGATAAATATATTTTTTGTTTTTTTTGCAAATAATCATTAACTTTAGAATTTGATGCCAGCAACACGTGACAAAGAAGTTGGGAAAGGTGGCAATAAATACTGATAAAGTTGAAGAATTCTCATCAAACACTTATTTGGAACATCCCACAGGTGTGCAGACTAACTGGGAACAAGTGGGTGCCATGATTGTGTATAAAAACAGCTTCCCAAAAAAAGCTCAATCTTTCACCAGAAAGGATGGGGCGAGGTACACTTCTTTGTCCACAACTGCATGGGCAAATTATCAAACAGTTTAAGAACAATGTTTCTCAAAGTGCATATGCAAGAAATTTAGGGATTTCAACATCTACGGTCCATAATATCATCAAAATTTTCAGAGAATCTGGAGAAATCACTCCACGTAAGCGGCATGGCTAGAAACCAACATTGAATGACCGTGACATTCGATCACTCGGATGCCCATGTATCAAAAACCGACGTTAATCTCTAAAGGATATCACCACATGGGCTCAGGAACACTTCAGAAAACCACTGTCACTAAATACAGTTGGTCGCTACATCTGTAAGTGCAAGTTAAAGCTCTACTATGCAAAGCGAAAGCCATTTATTAATAACATTCAGAAACGCCGCCGGCTTCTCTGGGCCCGAGATCATCTAAGATGGACTGATGCAAAGTGGAAAAAAGTTCTGTGGTCCGGCGAGTCCACATTTCAAAATTTTTTGGGAAACTGTGGACATTTGTGTCCTCGGGAACTAAGAGGAAAAGAACCATCCGGATTGTTATAGGCGCAAAGTTCAAAAGCCAGCATCTGTGATGGTATGAGGGTGCATTAGTGCCTAAGGCATTGATAACTTACACATCTGCAAAGGCACCATTAATGCTGAAAAGTACATACAGGTTTTGGAGCAACATATACTGCCATTCAAGCAACGTTATCATGGACGCCCCTGCTTATTACAGCAAAACAATGCCACACCCAAGTTACAACACTGTGGCTTCGTAGTAAAAGTGTGCGGGTACTAGACTGGCCTGCCTGTAGTCCAGACCTGTCTCCCATTGAAAATTTTGAAACCTAAAATATGACAACAAAGACCCCGGACTGTTGAACAACTTAAGCAGTACAACAAGCAAGAATGGAAAAGAACTCCACCTGAAAAGCTTTAAAGATGTGTTTCCTCATTTCCCAAAAGTTTATTGAGTGTTGTTAAAACAAAAGGTGATGTAACACAGTGGTGAACATGCCCTTTCCCAACTTCTTTGGGATGTGTTGCAGCCATGAAATTCTAAGTTAATTATTATTTAAAAAAAAAAAAATTAATTTATGAGTTCGAACATCAAATGTGTTGTCTTTGTAGTGCATTCAATTGAATATGGGTTGAAAAGGATTTGCAAATCTTTGTATTCCGTTCATATTTACATCCAACACAATTTCCCAACTCATATGGAAATGGGGTATATATATATATATATATATATATATATATATATATATATATATAACTACATTATATATATATATATATATATATATATATATATATATATGCATATACATATACATATACACACATTTTATTTTATTTATTTTTAATTTCTTTGACTCGTCTAACAATCGTTACATATATGAATCGCAATTCATAAAACAATCGATTTTTTTTACACCCCTATTGGATAAATATCTGATTCACTGTATATCCACATTCAAAAAAGGTCTGGGTCAGATTTGAAGAAAATCGATATTGCACTGTTCACAAAGACATTGAAAAAAATTGGAATAATAACAACAATAATACATTAATTTTGTATACCGCTTTTCTAGACACTCTACATTCCCACGTTTATGGTGGCAAGATACATTTGCAGTTTGCGCCTATGGCCCGTTGACCACTACCAAAAATGAATTCCCATTCATGCACCTGTGTGAGTGGCACTGGCAGCCATGTTGGTGAAGTGTTTTGCCCAAGGATAACAATGTCAGATACAAATATCAAACTTGACCTGCAGTTTGAACGAAACCTTAGTTGTAGGTTGTGATTGCCTATTTCGGAGGTGTGGAAATGGCCATGTAAAATCACAAATGCATAGTAGCATGTATATAGTCAAACCAATGAAAATTAGCATCAAGCTAGCGCATTTTGTAAAAGCATTTGAGGGTTTTCTATCATGCATATTTTCTTTGATGGCATTGACCATTTCAACAGTAACTAAAGGCAGTTTGATGAATCCGCGCTGAGTGCTGTTTGAGGTTTTTTTTCCCCTCGCCAAATGTCTGAGCCACTGTTTAGTCTGCAACCGGACGTTTTCATGAGCAACAAAGGTATTGAAATATGGAACCTATTGATTTTACGTGAATCTATAACCCGCACTACCGACGGAATTGTGCCTGTAAATGTATAGAATTCGGTATCCATCCCTGACATTTGCGGGACATTCTAAAAATGTAACTAAAAAATAGGACTAATAAACAACAGAAAAAGTGAAATAAGAGTAAAAACATGAGAAAAATTGAAAGGTTAATACTAATAGCACTAATATTAATACTATTTGTCACATATAGCACGAAGCAGACATGCCGGCTGTTTTTCTTTACATGTTTATATAACTTGTTAACATATCTACTGTTCATTGGTCTGTTCAAATATGAAAGAACATCCCCAAAATATGAATTTTCATTATGGATCTATAAGAGGAAAAAACACCTGGAATAAAGAGAATCCCCTGGAATATACAGATCTGTTTAACGATATTACAAACTCATCTTTGTTGGCAATTTGGATAATTTTGTCATATGCTTGACCAAATTCCTAAATTGGAGCTGAAACAACCAAATGGTCTCTCCAGGGAACAGGTGAGAGAGAGTGCAGCAGGTGACATGGCACTCACCCCCGTGGGTGTTTTTCCAGCTCGTTGAGGACCGTCTGCTCGCAGAACTCAAAGACCAGGTGGAGGCGGCGTTTCCTGCGAAAGACCTCCAGCAGGTTGACCAGATTGATGTGTTTCAGCTGCTGCAGGAGGACAAGAGGACACAATGTCGGTGATGATTGACATCATTGAGGTGGAAACTATATTTATATTTCCAAGTACCGTATTTTCCGGACTACAAGGCCCACTTAAAATCATTTTTTTTCCCTCAAAACTCGACAGCGCGCCTTATAACCCGGTGCGCCTAATGCAAGGAAAAAGTTTGGTTGAGCTTACCCACCTCGAAGCTATTTTATTTGGTAAATGGTGTAATGATAAGAGTGACCAGTAGGTGGCAGTCCAACATAATAGATAAGTGTAGGCTGCACTATGATGGGTCTCAAGTAAACAGCACCAACATTTTAAATGTTCCATCGAAAATATACAACATTACACACAGCGCTCAAAAATCTATCAAAATGTTTTAGTACAACTTTGGTGAGTTATGAAGCCGCACCGCTTGATGGATTGTCGGTACATAGTACATACGAGTATTATTATGGTGTGTGTATAAGGTAAGACATAATTTTTGCCGTTTTGTTTCGTAATATTATGCAAAGGCAACCTTTTTTACCTTCTGGTACCTCCGTTATGGATTTAAGTAAAGTCTGAATGTCATTAAAACAGTTAGCTCCATATTTTGACACTTCTTCCCCTCCCGCCCTTGCACGCTACATCATTACAACAAAGATGACGGGGAGAAGACGCTGCCGAAGGTGGGCCACGTAACTAAGACCACCCACAAAACGGCGCATCCGGAAGTGACTGTCAGAAAGCGGCTTGAAGATGATCTGTAAAACATCATCTATGCAACACTTTGACCAAAGAACCACCATTACATGTTATGTAGACCACAAGGAAGTGTTTTACATTTTAGAAAAAACTAATAATAATATGACTCCTTTAATGCGCCTAATATATGAAAAAAGATCAAAAATAGACCATTCATCGGCAGTGCGTCTTATAATCCGGTGCGTCCTATGGTCCGGAAAATGCGGTATCTATTAAAGCAATAGGTTCTACTATAGTTTGGAAATGCCATTTTAGCCATTTGCCAATGGTCACCTTCAGCATTCGTATTTCCCTCAGTGCAATTTTCTTAATGACTGGATCGTCTTCAGATTCCACAAACTTCTTGATGGCAACTATCTGGTCCGTGTCTCTGTTCCTGCATTTGAACACCACGCCGTAAGAACCTTCTCCGATTTTGGCCAGTTTCTCATATTTCTCCATCGGGAAGTGGCTCGCTGACACCTTCGAAGAAACAAAGAATATTGCATTACAGTGAAATGAACAGGGATGGCTAATAATTACCCGTACATCAGAATCGATACAGGTACTCAACTGTACCAATTTTCGGTACTTTTATGTCTTACTAAATCCTAATTATTTCAGTAATTTGAAAGGTTTCTCATCGTTCCCATTGAGTTGAGTTTTTTCTTGCCCTGATGTGGGATGTTGTTGTGGCTTGCGCAGCCCTTTGAGACATCTGTGATTAAGGTCTATATAAGTAAACTTTGATTGATGTCCAAAAATGGCCATTATAAAAGGTAGCCAATGGGGAATAAAAAGGGTCCCAGGGAACGCCAATGTAAAATCACTCGATAACTTGTGCTAAAAAAACTTAGCAAAGAAGAGACAATGCAAATTTTGACATGAATTCCTTTACAACTCGTGCAGCCATAGTTCATCTCGCTAACCTTTAAAATGAAGTTTCTGTTGCATTGTGTCATCTTGAAAGGCAGTGAAAAGACACACAAATGTCCCAGGTCTCCCCCAATTACTAGCATGCTCGCAATTGACTAAAAATAGCAATGAGCGGTTAGACTTTGGAACGATTCTAATCAGTCAATTTAGCGTGTGTGAAATAGCTAAATATTTGACTCTGAGGTGTATACCTGTAAAATTAGCATTAAAAGGCTAACAGTTCGCATGCATGCAATAGTAGAATATTTAACTCTGAGGTCTCTACCTAGATATAAAGCTAAATTAGCTAGCATGCTAACTTTAACGTGATAACATTTAGCATATGTAAACTAAAATATTTGACTCTGCGGTGCATACCCGTAAAATGAGCATTAACATGAGAACAGTTAGTGTGTGAAGTAATAGAATATTTGACTCTGAAGTCAATATCTGTATATGAAGCTAAATTAGCTAGCATGCTAACTTTAACTTGATAAAATTTAGCATGCTAACAATTAGCATGTGTAAGGATAAATATTTGACTCCAAGGTGTATAACTGTGAAATAAGCAAAATATAAATGAAATATAAAACATTGGCAAGGAGCATTTTGACTTTGGAACAATTTGAATCTGTCAAGTTAGTGTCTGTGAAATAACAAAAAATGTAATTCGGAGGCGAAAACCAGTAAAATTACAATTTACATGCTAACAGTTAGCATGCGTGAAGTAAGAAAATATTCAACTCTGAGGTCTAAACCTGTACATAAAGCAAAATTAGCTAAAATCCTAACTTTAACGCGATAAATTTTGCATGCCAACACTTGGCATGCGTAAACTAAAATATTTGACACTGGGGTCCATACCTTTAAAAATATGAACTATATAACAAATATACAATATTAGAGAGCAGCATTTTGAATTCCGAAAAATCAGAATCGGCGCAGTTAACTTGTGTGAAATAACAAAATATTTGACTGTGAGGCGTATACAAGAAACATTTGCATTAATATGATAAGAGTTAGCATGTGTAAACTAACATATTTCACTCTAGTTTGTGTACCTGTAAAACAAGCCAAAATATAAATAAAATATAAAACATTAGCAAAGAGTATTTGGACTTTGGAACTATTTGAATCAGTCGAGTTAGCATCTGTGAAATAACAAAATATTTGACTCTGAGGCGTATACCTATATAATAGAATATTTGATTCTGAGGTCTATACCTGTATATTAAGCTATTTTAGCTAGCATGCTAACTTTAACATGATAGCCTTTAACATGCATAAATTAAAATATTTGACCCGGAGGTGAATACCTGCAAAATAAGCTAAAATAAAAAACATTAGCAAAGGGCATTTGGACTTTGGAACAATTTGAATGCTTGAATTAATAGAATATTAAACTCTGAGGTCTATACCTGTATATTAAGCTAAATTAGCTAAGATGCTAACTTTAACGCGATAATTTTTGTATGCTAAAAGTTGGCATGCGTAAACTAAAATATTTGACACTAGGGTGTATACTTTTAAAACAGATTAAACCATAAAAAAATATTAAATTCTAACAAAGAGCATTTTGACTTTGGGATGATTTGAATCGGTCGGATTAGCGTGTGTGAATTAACAAGATATTTGACTCTAGGTGTACCCGTAAAATTAGCATTAATATGATAACAGTTAGCATGCGAGAAGTAATAGAATATTTGACTCTGAAGTCAATATCTGTATATGAAGCTAAATCAGCAAGCATGCTAATTTTAACTTGATAAAAATTAGCATGCTAAAAATTAGCACGTGTAAGGATAAATATTTGAATCCAAGGTGTATAACTGTAAAATAAGCTCAAATATACATTAAATATAAAACATTAGCAAGGAGCATTTTGACTTTGGAACAATTTGAATCGGTCGAGTTAGCCTGTGTGAAATAACAAAAAACTTGACTCGGACGCCAAAATATGTAAAATTAGTATTACCATGATCACAGTTAGGATGCGTGAAGTAATAGAATATTCAACTCTGAGGTGTAACCTGTACATCAGGGGTCACCAACCTTTTTGAAACCATGAGCTACTTCTTGGGTACTGATTAATGCGAAGGGCTACCAGTTTGATACACACTTAAATAAATTGCCAGAAATATCCAATCTATATATATATATATATATATATATATATATATATATATATATATATATATATATAATGGGTATTTCTGTCTGTCATTCCGTCGTACATTTTTTTTCCTTTTACGGAAGGTTTTTTGTAGAGAATAAATGATGACAAAACACTTAATTGAACGATTTAAAAGGGGAGAAAACACGAAAAATATTAAAATAAAATTTTGAAACAGTTTATTTTCAATTTGGACTCTTTAAAATTCAAAATTCAACCGAAAAAAATGAAGACAAAAACTAGCTAATTCGAATCTTTTTTTTTTTTAAATAAAAAAAATAATTTATGGAACATCCTTAGTAATTTTTCCTGATTAAGATTAATTTAAAAAAATGTAATTACATGTTTTGAATGGGTTAAAATCCACTTTGAAATAAGATTTAAATTTGATTCTACAGATTTTCTAGATTTGCCAGAATATTTTTTTGAATTTTAAATCATAAGTTTGAAGAAATATTTCACAAATATTTTTTGTCAAAAAAAACAAAAGCTAAAATGAAGAATTAAATTTAAATGTATTTATTATTCTTTACAATAAAAAAAAATAATTTACTGATTTAAATTGTCAGGAAAGAAGAGGAAGGAATTTGAAAGGTAAAAAGGTATATGTGTTTAAAAATCCTAAAATCATTTTTTCTCTAAAATTGTCTTTGTGAAAGTTATAAGAAGCAAAGTAAAAAAATAAATGTATTTATTTAAACAAGTGAAGACCAAGTCTTTAAAATATTTTCTTGGATTTTCAAATTCTATTTGAGTACAAACTCAAATAGAATTAAAAACGTCGACCACAGCGAGACCAGCTTGCTAGAAAATAAATAAAATTTAAAAAATAGAGGATGCTCACTGGTAAGTGCTGCTATTTGAGCTATTTTTAGAACAGGTCAGCTGGCTACTCAACTGGTCCTTACGGGCAACCTGGCGACCGCGGGCACCACGTTGGTGACCCCTGCTGTACATTAAGCTAAATTAGCTAAAATACTAACTTTAACGCGATACATTCCGCATGCGAACAGTTGGCATGCGTAAACTAAAATATTTGACACTGGGGTGCATACCTTTATAATAGGCTAAACTATAAAAAAAAAATATATAAAATATTAGCGAGGAGCATTTTGAATTCGGAACGCTCTGAATCGGTCAACTTAAAGTGTGTGAAATAACAAAATATTTGACTCTGAGGCGTATACCTATATAATAGAATATTTGATTCTGAGGTCTATACCTGTATATTAAGCTATTTTAGCTAGCATGCTAACTTTAACATGATAGCCAGTAAAATTTGCATTAAAATAACAAGTTAGCATGCGTAAACTAAAATATTTCACTTTAGTGTGTGTACCTGTAAAACAAGCTAAAATATAAATAAAATATAAAACATTAGCAAAGAGCATTTGGACTTTGGAACGATTTGAATCGGTCGAGTTAGCATCAGCGAAATAACAAAATATTTGACTGCGAGGCGTATACCTATATAATAGAATATTTGATTCTGAGGTCTATACCTGTATATTAAGCTAAATTAGCTAGCATACTAAATTTAACGTGATAGCATTTAAAATGCGTAAATTTAAATATTTGACTCGGAGGTGCATACCTGCAAAATAAGCTAAAATAAAAAACATTAGCAAGGGGCATTTGGACTTTGGAAAAATTTGAATGCGGGAACTAATAGAGTATAAAATTCTGAGGTCTATACCTGTAAATTAGGCTAAATTAGCTAACATGCTAACTTTAATGCGTTAATTATTTGCATGCTAACAGTTTGCATGCATAAACTAAAATATTTGACACTAGGGTGAATACTTTTAAAATAGGTTAAACTATAAAAAAAATATATATATACAATTCTAGCAAGGAGTATTTTGACTTTGGAATGATTTGAATCGGTCGAGTTAGCGTGTGTAAAATAAAATATTTGACTCTGAGGTGTATACCTGTATATTAGGCTAAATTAGCTAGCATGCTAACTTTAAAGTGATAGCATTTAGCATGCATAAATTAAAAATATTTGACTGAGGTGCATACCTACAAAATAAGCTAAAATAAAACAAATGCATTTGGACTTTGGAACAATTTGAATGCGGGAAGTAATAGAGTATTAAACTCTGAGGTCTATACCTATATATTAAGCTTAATTAGCTAAGATGCTAACTTTAACGCGATAATTTTTTGCATGCTAACAGTTGGGATGCATAAACTAAAATATTTGACACTAGGGTGCATACTTTTAAAATAGGTTAAACTATAAAAAAAATATATACAATTCATAGGAGTATTTTGACTTTGGAATGATTTGAATCGGTCAATTTAGCGTGTGTAAAATAAAATATTTCATTCTGAGGTGTATACCTGTATATTAGACTAAATTAGCTAGCATGCTAACTTTAAAGTGATAGCTTTTAGCATGCATAAATTGAAAATATTTGCCTCTGAGGTGCATACCTACAAAATAAGCTAAAATAAAACAAATGCATTTGGACTTTGGAACAATTTGAATGCGGGAAGTAATTGAGTATTAAACTCTGAGGTCCATACCTGTATATTAAGCTAAATTAGCTAAGATGCTAACTTTAACGCGATAATTTTTTGCATGCTAACAGTTGGCATGCATAAACTAAAATATTTGACATTAGGGTGCATACTTTTAAAATAGGTTAAACTATAAAAAAAATATATATATACAATTCTAGCAAGGAGTATTTTGACTTCGGAATGATTTGAATCGGTCGAGGTAGCGTGTGTAAAATAACAAAATATTTGACTCTGAGATATATACCAGTAAAAGTTGCATTAACATGATAACGGTTAGCATGCGTAAATTAAAATATTTAACTTTAGGTTGCGTACTTGGGAAAAAAGCTAAAATATAAATAAAATATAAAATATTAGCAAGGAGTATTTGGACTTTGGAACGATTTGAATTGGTCGAGTTAACATCTGTGAAATAACAAAATATTTGACTCTGAGGTGTATACCTGTATATTAGGCTAAATTAGCTAGCATGCTAACTTTAAAGTGATACCATTTAGCATGCATAAATTAAAGTATTTGACTCTAAGGTGTATGCCTATAAAATAAGCTAAAATTAAACAAATGCATTTGGACTTTGGAACAATTTGAATCGGTTAAGAAATGTGGACGGAGTAACACCTTTTAGTAAAGAATAAATATTCTGAAAAAAGTGGGGAACTCTGGAAAAAAAAAAAGTGAATTTTGGCAGTTGTAAACATTTTTGAACATGTTTGTGGTGGAATACTTTAAATCAATTGAGAATTCAACTGCTTTAGAGATAAGAAGGGACGGCGTGGCGCAGTGGGAGAGTGGCCGTGCGCGACCCGAGGGTCCCTGGTTCAAATCCCACCTAGTACCACCCTCGTCACGTCCGTTGTGTCCTGGGCAAGATGGGTGCTGGTTGGCGCCTTGCATGGCAGCTCCCTCCATCAGTGTGTGAATGTGTGTGTGAATGGGTAAATGTGGAAGTAGTGTCAAAGCGCTTTGAGTACCTTAAAGGTAGAAAAGCACTATACAAGTACTACCCATTTATCATTTAATCAAATCAACAAAATAATCATGAATTCATTAAACTGAAAACAAAGTGTATCGGTCGAGTTAGCATCTGTCAAATAAAATATTTGACTCTGGAGGCATATACTGTATAATATAATATTTGATTCTGAGGTCGATACCTGTATATTAAGCTAAATTAGCGAGCATGCTAACTTTAACATGACAGCATTTAACATGCGTAAATTAAAATATTTGACTTGGAGGTGCATACCTGGAAAATAAGCTAAAATAAAAAAAACATTAGCAAGGGGCATTTTGACTTTGGAACAATTTGAATGCGTGGATTAATAGAATATTAAACTATGAGGTCTATACCTGTATATTAAGCAAAATTAGCTAAATGCTAACTTTACCGTGATAATTTTTGTATGCTAACAGTTGGCATGCGTAAACAAAAATATTTGACACTAGGGTGCATACTTTTAAAATAGGTTAAACTATAAAAAAAATATATAACATTTTAACAAGGAGCATTTTGACTTCGGAATGATTTGAATCGGTCAAGTTACCCTGTGTAAAATAACAAAATATTTGACTCTGAGGCGTATACCAGTAAAAGTTGCATTAACATGATAACGGTTAGCATGCGTAAATTAAAATATTTAACTTTAGGTTACGTACCTGTGAAAAAAGCTAAAATATAAACGAAATATTAGCAAGGAGTACTTGGACTTTAGAACGATTTCAATCGGTCGAGTTAACATCTGTGAAATAGAATGCTAACTTTAAAGAGATAGCATTTAGCATGCAGAAATAAAAAATATTTAACTCTGAGCTGCATACCTATAAAATAAGCGAAGATAAAACAAATGCATTTGGACTTAGGAACAATTTGAATTGGTTAAGAAATGTGGAATTAATAACACTTTTTAGTACATGTTGGAAGTTGTACAAAAAATTTAACATGTTTGTGGTGGAATACTTTAAATCAATTGAGACTTCAGCTGCTTTAGAGATAAGAAGGCACAATCAAATCAACAAAATAATCATGAATTAATTCAATTGAGGACTTCACAGTGGCAGAGGGGTTAGTGCGTCTGCCTCACAATACAAAGGTCCTGAGTAGTCTTTCTGTGTGGAGTTTGCATGTTCTTCCCGTGACTGCGTGGGTTCCCTCCGGGTACTCCGTTTTCCTCCCACTTCCAAAGACATGCACCTGGGGATAGGTTGATTGGCAACACTAAATTGGCCCTAGTGTGTGAATGTGAGTGTGCATGTTGTCTGTCTATCTGTGTTGGCCCTGCGATGAGGTGGCGACTTGTCCAGGGTGTACACCGCCTTCCGCCCGATTGTAGCTGAGATAGGCACCAGCGCCCCCCGTGACCCCAAAGGGAATAAGCGGTAGGAAATGGATGGATGGATGGATAATTCAATTGAAAACAAAGCATATCGCTCAAATATGTTCGGGTGCCAAAACAAGCACGGTTATATAGTAATATGTTCCAAAGTTGAGGTCTTATAAAAATATCTCATGGTAGACTGCATAATAAGATAATAATTGGACAACTATTTATGAAAATTCTAAAGACAAAGAAACTAAATGTCAGGTGCACTCAGCTGTCCCCAACCTGGCAGGTGCTTCATTGACAAATCAGCAGTCAGAAGTCTTCAAAACTCCTCCCGAGTTAGGCAGGACGTCCAAGGGGGTCTTTTTCGTCCTCACCCGGGAAGCACACCGCGGTCACAACACAATGCGCAAAAAAAAAACAACGCCACTTTTAAGATGGTCTTCGGTGGTGAAACGTCGGCGTCAACATCGACAAAGTGACAAACAAATGGCGCCTCGGCCAGGAGGACGTTTAGGCTGCATCCTGGTGACAACGCAAGAACACCTACGATGGCGCAAGGCTGCAATTCACGACGCTATTTACGCACTTTTGTTCACCAATGAGTGACACGTTCGCCGGGACTACAGGCATCATTTAATGGGAGAGAGGGACTACATCAAAATGACATTCGACTTATTGGGTAATTTATGCTAATATTAATACGTTTTCAAATGCACTTTTTTACGTTATATTTCTTACATTATGCTTTTTCCAGCGTGGACTAAAACCTGCACATGCGCACTATTAGGTGTCGTCTGATGTTTGTCCACTAGAGAGAAGTACTAACCTTTATTTTAAACAGAACACTAGTTTGACGCTTGATGTCTTTTACCTAACCTTTTATTTTGTTTTGCCAAATAATTAATGGATACGTGTTCCTAATAAAGTCATTGTTGTGAAAACGAGAGACAATCAAGCAGCGCCATTATTTTTGTAAAAATATTATGACCGTTTTATTGGTGCTCAACAGCATCACCATTCTTAAGAGTCTCATTGGGGAGTATGTATCTACTATTTTTCAACCAGGATACATACATTTCTCCTGGAGAAACAAAATTATTTCAACAATTGGGTTTATGGACAGAATAGCAATGGTGTAATAATATAATTATATATTAACATATTAACATTGTACTGCAAGGATCCGAACACAAGATACAAGGCACACGACAATAAAACAACGTCGAGAACTTGTTGGATTAAGTCCTGACGTTGAGCATCTCAAACATAGCGTGCTTTTTGACAACGTTTAATCAACGTTGGGTTCTGACGTTGATTTGACCCTTGATTTTGGCTCATTTCCCAACCAATGTTCTACAACACGAATACAACGTTGGAACAACATGCTCTTTGTCGACATTCATTCAATGTCATGTTGTGACGTTGATTTGACCATTGATTTTTGGTCATTTCCCAACTAATATTCTACAACACAAATACAATGTTGAAACAACATGCTCTTTGACGACATTCATTCAATGTCATGTTGTGACGTTAATTTGACCTTTGATTTTTGGTCATTTCCCAACCAATGTTCTACAAAACGAATACAGCGTTGAAACAACATACTCTTTGACGACATTCATTCAATGTCATGTTGTGACGTTGATTTGATCCTTGATTTTTGGTAATTTCCCAACCAATATTCTCCTTCTTTCTTTCTTTCTTTAATTTATTTCGAACATGAACATGAACACACTTACAACATAATACATCAAACAATTCAACATCATTTCACATCACATCATGTCCGAAAAAGAGTCGGAAGAAGCAAAGCTTATTGAATCCTAACCCTTTCCCACATCAGAGCGTCTACAATTATATACACTCATCCACTGACC
Organism: Nerophis ophidion; assembly: GCF_033978795.1. Taxonomy (NCBI): domain Eukaryota; kingdom Metazoa; phylum Chordata; class Actinopteri; order Syngnathiformes; family Syngnathidae; genus Nerophis; species Nerophis ophidion. The sequence continues at coordinate 19,855,120 of NC_084628.1, forward strand.
TCCTTTATAATAAAATAACATCTGTGAATGAGTAATACAACAGTTTTGTAATATGTAATTAATTAATTCAGTCATTATTAACATACTGAGATGAAGAATATCTTATTTTCAATAAGGTTGAAAGTGTTTCTCATAATTCTTCTTCTTTGTACTTTGTAAGCACTATTTATTTGAACAGCCTCTTAAACTGGATCATATCAGTACAATGTTTAACTTCTTTACTTAATCCATTCCATAATTTAATTCCACATACTGATATGTTAAAGGTTTTAAGTGTTGTACGTGCATACAAATGTTTTAAATTAGATTTTCCTCTAAGTTTATATTTCTCCTTTTTAGTTGAGAAGAATTGTTGTACAGTCTTTGGTAGCAGGTTATAATTTGCTTTGTACATCAATTTAACTGTTTGCAATTTTACCAAATCACCAAACTTTAATATGTTTGACTCAATAAATAAAGGGTTCGTATGTTCTCTATATCCAACATTATGTATTATTCTAATTGATCTTTTTTGTAACACAGTTAACGAATGCAGCGCACATTTGTAGTTGTTTCCCCATATTTCTGCACAATAACTCAGATATAGTAACACTAGGGAGCAGTAGAGAATATAAAGTAATTTTTGGCCCAGGACGTATTTTACTTTATTCATTATTGAAATGTTTTTCCACCTTATGTTGTATGTTTTGTATATGAGATTTCCAGTTCATTTTATCATCTATTAATATTCACAAAAATCTGGTTTCTTTTACCCTTTCAATATCTACTCTGTCTATTTGTATTCGTGTCTGATGCTCTTTTCTACTGTTACCAAATAGCATTATTTTAGTTTTACTGAGATTCAAAGATAGTCTGTTTTTATCGAACCATTTTTTTAGTTTGTTCATCCATCCATCCATTTTTTACCGCTTATTCCCTTTTGGGATCGCGGGGGGCGTTGGCGCCTATCTCAGCTACAATCGGGCGGAAGGCGGGGTACACCCTGGACAAGTAGCCACCTCATCGCAGGGCCAACACAATTAGACAGACAACATTCACACTCACATTCACACACCAGGGCCAATTTAGTGTTGCCAATCAACCTATCCCCAGGTGCATGTCTTTGGAAGTGGGAGGAAGCCGGAGTACCCGGAGGGAACCCACGCGTTCACGGGGAGAACATGCAAACTCCACACAGAAAGATCCCGAGTCTGGGATTGAACCCAGGACTGCAGGACCTTCGTATTGTGAGGCAGACGCACTAACCCCTCTGCCATCGTGAAGCCCTAGTCTGTTAATTTCTTCCGTTATTATTTGTATTATCTTTTGTGTTTTCTCTCCTGAACAGAAAGCAGTTGTGTCGTCTGCAAATAAAACTAACTTCGAGTCCTTTGTAGCTTTACAAATGTCGTTTATATAAAGATTAAACAATCTTGGTCCCAGTATTGATCCCTGGGGTACACCACATGATATATCAATCAATCAATCAATCAATGTTTATTTATATAGCCCCAAATCACAAATGTCTCAAAGGACTGCACAAATCATTACGACTACAACATCCTCGGAAGAACCCACAAAAGGGCAAGGAAAACTCACACCCAGTGGGCAGGGAGAATTCACATCCAGTGGGACGCCAGTGACAATGCTGACTATGAGAAACCTTGGAGAGGACCTCAGATGTGGGCAACCCCCCCCCCTCTAGGGGACCGAAAGCAATGGATGTCGAGCGGGTCTAACATGATACTGTGAAAGTTCAATCCATAGTGGCTCCAAGACAGCAGCGAGAGTCCCGTCCACAGGAAACCATCTCAAGCGGATCAGCAGCGTAGAGATGTCCCCAACCGATACAGGCGAGCGGTCCATCCTGGGTCCCGACGAGCGGTCCATCCTGGGTCTCGACTCTGGACAGTCAGTACTTCATCCATGGTCATCGGACCGGACCCCCTCCACAAGGGAGGGGGGGACATAGGAGAAAGAAAAGAAGCGGCAGATCAACTGGTCTAAAAAGGAGGTCTATTTAAAGGCTAGAGTATACAGATGAGTTTTAAGATGAGACTTAAATGCTTCTACTGAGGTAGCATCTCGAACTGTTACCGGGAGGGCATTCCAGAGTACTGGAGCCCAAATGGAAAACGCTCTATAGCCCGCAAACGTTTTTTGAGCTCTAGGAATCACTAATAAGCCGGAGTCTTTTGAACGCAGATTTCTTGCCGGGACATATGGTACAATACAATCGGCAAGATAGGCTGGAGCTAGACCGTGTAGTATTTTATACGTAAGTAGTAAAACCTTAAAGTCACATCTTAAGTGCACAGGAAGCCAGTGCAGGTGAGCCAGTACAGGCGTAATATGATCAAACTTTCTTGTTCTTGTCAAAAGTCTAGCAGCCGCATTTTGTACCAACTGTAATCTTTTAATGCTAGACATGGGGAGACCCGAAAATAATACGTTACAGTAATCGAGACGAGACGTAACAAACGCATGGATAATGATCTCGGCGTCTTTAGTGGACAAAATGGAGCGAATTTTTGCGATATTACGGAGATGAAAGAAGGCCGTTTTAGTAACGCTTTTAATGTGTGACTCAAAGGAGAGAGTTTGGTCGAAGATAATACCCAGATTTTTTACAGAGTCACCTTGTTTTATTATTTGGTTGTCAAATGTTAAAGTTGTATTATTAAATAGAGGTCGGTGTCTAGCAGGACCGATAATCAGCATTTCCGTTTTTTTGGCATTAGGTTGCAAAAAGTTAGCGGACATCCATTGTTTAATTTCATTAAGACACGCTTCCAACTGACTACAGTCCGGCGTGTTGGTCAGCTTTAGGGGCATGTAAAGTTGGGTGTCATCAGCATAACAGTGAAAGCTAATACCGTATTTGCGTATGACGTCACCCAGCGGCAGCATGTAGATGCTGAAGAGTACAGGGCCAAGGACCGAACCCTGGGGAACTCCACACGTTACCTTAACATAGTCCGAGGTCACACTGTTATAGGAGACGCACTGCATCCTATCAGTAAGATAAGAGTTAAACCATGACAGGGCTGAGTCTGACATACCAATTCGTATTTTGATACGCTCTAATAAAATATTATGATCGACGGTATCGAAAGCAGCGCTAAGATCGAGGAGCAGCAACATAGATGACGCATTAGAGTCCATCGTTAGCAATAGATCATTAGTCAATTTTGCGAGGGCTGCCTCAGTCGAGTGATTTGCCCTGAAACCGGATTGAAAGGTTTCACATAGATTGTTAAACGCTAAGTGCTCATTTAGCTGCTCTGCAACAATTTTTTCGAGGATTTTCGAAATAAAGGGAAGGTGAGACACCGGTCGGTAGTTTACCATGAGGTCAGGATCGAGGTTAGGTCTTTTAAGGAGAGGATGAATAACCGCTTTTTTGAATGCAACGGGAACAGTGCCCGAGGAAAGTGATAAGTTTATAATATTTAGCACTGATGGACCTAATAATACAAAAAGCTCCTTGATAAGTTTCCCAGGAAGTGGGTCAAGTAAACATGTTGTTTGTTTTATTCCATTTACACGTTGTAACAATCCTTCTAATGTTATTTCATCAAAACGAGAGAAACTATTTTGGATATTTGCAGTATCCGCCGTATATACAATCGTATCTGTGTTACTATAACCCCGTTGTAGCTGGGACGCATTGTCTTTAATCTCCTTTCTAATAAGTTCAATTTTCTTATTAAAGAACTTCATAAAGTCATCTGCCGAATGGGTGGAGCTACTGGAAGTAGTCCCTTGTTGGGTTAGCGATGCTACTGTACTAAACAAAAATTTTGGATCGTTTTTATTAATGCGGATGAGATTTGAGTAATAATTAGTTTTAGCTAAGGTAAGCATGCGTTTATAAGTTATTAAACTATCACTCCATGATTGATGGTGCACCTCAAGTTTAGTCGTGCGCCATTTGCGTTCCAGCTTTCTACATAATAATTTCTGAGCTCTAGTTTCTTCAGTAAACCATGGCGTACGCCTTTTTGGAGCCTTTTTTAACTTCAGCGGTGCTATACTATCAATGGTTTCGCGCAGGGCGTTGTTAAAGTTGTTAGTGAGGTTATCAATAGAGCCCACATACTTTGGGAACGGTGCCATTACCGAGGGCAGTAGGTCCGCAGGAGTCGTCGTTGTGGCAGCATTAATATTGCGGCTGCTATAGCAGTTATTATTATTATTAGCTTGCCGAACATGAGTCTGAACTTCGAATTTTATAAGGTAATGATCGGACATTACTTTAGTATACGGGAGTATCATAACTTTGGAGACGGTGATACCTCTGACAAGCACTAGGTCTATCGTATTACCGCTGCGATGCGTCGGTTCATTTATTATTTGTGTAAGACCACAGCTATCAATTATAGTCTGGAGCGCCACGCACGGTGGGTCCAATGGGGTATTCATATGGATATTAAAGTCCCCCATTATAATTACATTATCGGCGTGCGTCACTAGATCAGCAACAAACTCTGAGAATTCACTAATAAAGTCCGAATAGGGCCCTGGGGGGCGGTAGATAACGGCCAGGCACAGAGGCAGAGGTGTGGCAGACTTCATAGAAAGCACCTCAAACGATTTATATTTATTATTTAAGTTAGGACTAAAGTTAAAGTTTTCGTTGTATATTAGTGCGACACCCCCTCCCCTTTTGAGGTGACGGGCAATATGCGCATTCGTATAGTTAGGAGGGGATGCCTCATTTATCGCAAAAAAGTCGTCTGGTTTAAGCCAGTTTTCGCTAAGACCGATGACGTTAAGGTTGTTGTCTCTAATGACCTCATTGACTAATAACGTTTTGGGAGACAAAGATCTGATGTTTAAAAAGCCCATATTATAGGTAGTGGGCTGTTTTAAGGAGTTGTTGATAAAATTATCCGTAGTAGCAATATTAATAATGTTGCGTTTATTATGCGCAGTGTACTTAAAATAATTACGACCATATCTAGGAATCGATATGACGGGAATTTTCAGATTGTCTACTTGGCGCTGCGATAAACTGAACGCATCATAATTTGCCACCTCAGTAGAACGCATGTCTAACTCTGACGTAGTCATAGACACAGTAGAAAAAACATTTTGTGAGTAGTGTATTATTCTACGAAAATTGCTATGTGTACAGGGATCATCCAGCCTGGCGCTGGCTAGTTCTAACTTAACTGACTCCATACCCAGGCTAGCAGGCTCTGTAATTGCCTGTGACCGGGCTTGCTCTAGTGCAGTTAGTCAAATGTGGCTCAATGCGAAGTCTATGTTCCGAGACAAGAGGATAGCGCCTTCCTGGTTAGGGTGAAGGCCGTCTCTCCTCAGCAAGCCAGGTTTGCCCCAGAAAGAGGGCCAATTATCAATAAACGTAAATCCCTGTTGTCTGCAGAAGCAATCCAGCCACCGTTGGTTAAATAGCTTCTTACCCAGTTCAATACCAAACCTCTGATGCCATATCGTTCTAGTTTTTGTATTAAAATATCATGATTAATTGTGTCAAATGCTTTTGTTAAATCCATGAATACTGCGGCTGCACATTCTTTATTTCTTTATTCTTGATTTGACCATTGAATTTCAGTCATTTCTCAACCAGTGTTATACAACACAATTACAATGTTGAAACAACATGCTCTTTGATGACATTCATTCAAGGTCATATTGTGACGTTAATTTGACCATTGATTTTTGGTCATTTCCCAACCAGTGTTCTACAACACGAATGCAGCGTTGAAACAACATGCTCTTTGATGACATTCATTCAATGTCAGGTTGGGACGTTGATTTGACCCTTGATTTTTGGTCAATTCCCAACCAGTGTTCTACAACACGAATACAACGTTGAAACAAACATGTTCTTTGACGACATTCATTCAATGTCATGTTGTGACGTTGATTTGACCATTGAGTTTTGGTCATTTCTCAACCAGTGTTCTACAACATGAATACAGCGTTGAAACAACATGCTCTTTTACGACATTCATTCAATGTCATGTTGTGACGTTGATTTGACCCTGGATTTTTGGTCATTTCCTAACCAGTGTTCTACAACACAAATACAGCATTGAAACAACATGCTTATTGATGACATTCATTCAATGTCATGTTGTGACGTTGATTTGACCATCAAATTTTGGTCTTTTCCCAACCAATGTTCTACAACACGAATACAGCGTTGAAACAACATGCTCTTTTACGACATTCATTCAATGTCATGTTGTGACGTTGATTTGACCATTGAATATTGGTCACTTCTGAACCAGTGTTTTACAACACGAATACAGCGTTAAAAAAATATGTTCCTTGACGACATTCATTCAATGTCATGTTCTGACGTTGATTTGACCATTGAGTTTTGGTCATTTCTCAACCAGTGTTCTACAACATGAATACAGCGTTGAAACAACATGCTCTTTTACGACATTCATTCAATGTCATGTTGTGACGTTGATTTGACCCTGGATTTTTGGTCATTTCCTAACCAGTGTTCTACAACACAAATACAGCATTGAAACAACATGCTTATTGATGACATTCATTCAATGTCATGTTGTGACGTTGATTTGACCATCAAATTTTGGTCTTTTCCCAACCAATGTCCTACAACACGAATACAGCGTTGAAACAACATGCTCTTTTACGACATTCATTCAATGTCATGTTGTGACGTTGATTTGACCATTGAATATTGGTCACTTCTGAACCAGTGTTTTACAACACGAATACAGCGTTAAAAAAATATGTTCTTTGACGACATTCATTCAATGTCATGTTCTGACGTTGATTTGACCATTGAGTTTTGGTCATTTCTCAACCAGTGTTCTACAACACAAATACAGCATTGAAACAACATGCTTATTGATGACATTCATTCAATGTCATGTTGTGACGTTGATTTGACCATCAAATTTTGGTCTTTTCCCAACCAATGTTCTACAACACGAATACAGCGTTGAAACAACATGCTCTTTTACGACATTTATTCAATGTCATGTTGTGACGTTGATTTGACCCTTGATTTTTGGTCATTTCCCAACCAATGTTCTACAACACGAATACAGCGTTGAAACAACATGCTTTTGGACGACATTCATTCAATGTCATGTTGTGACGTTGATTTGACCATTGAATATTGGTCATTTCTGAACCAGTGTTTTACAACACGAATACAGCGTTAAAAAAATATGTTCTTTGACGACATTCATTCAATGTCATGTTCTGACGTTGATTTGACCATTGAGTTTTGGTAATTTCTCAACCAGTGTTCTACAACATGAATACAGCGTTGAAACAACATGCTCTTTTACGACATTCATTCAATGTCATGTTGTGACGTTGATTTGACCCTGGATTTTTGGTCATTTCCTAACCAGTGTTCTACAACACAAATACAGCATTGAAACAACATGCTTATTGATGACATTCATTCAATGTCATGTTGTGACGTTGATTTGACCATCAAATTTTGGTCTTTTCCCAACCAATGTCCTACAACACGAATACAGCGTTGAAACAACATGCTCTTTTACGACATTCATTCAATGTCATGTTGTGACGTTGATTTGACCATTGAATATTGGTCACTTCTGAACCAGTGTTTTACAACACGAATACAGCGTTAAAAAAATATGTTCCTTGACGACATTCATTCAATGTCATGTTCTGACGTTGATTTGACCATTGAGTTTTGGTCATTTCTCAACCAGTGTTCTACAACATGAATACAGCGTTGAAACAACATGCTCTTTTACGACATTCATTCAATGTCATGTTGTGACGTTGATTTGACCCTGGATTTTTGGTCATTTCCTAACCAGTGTTCTACAACACAAATACAGCATTGAAACAACATGCTTATTGATGACATTCATTCAATGTCATGTTGTGACGTTGATTTGACCATCAAATTTTGGTCTTTTCCCAACCAATGTCCTACAACACGAATACAGCGTTGAAACAACATGCTCTTTTACGACATTCATTCAATGTCATGTTGTGACGTTGATTTGACCATTGAATATTGGTCACTTCTGAACCAGTGTTTTACAACACGAATACAGCGTTAAAAAAATATGTTCTTTGACGACATTCATTCAATGTCATGTTCTGACGTTGATTTGACCATTGAGTTTTGGTCATTTCTCAACCAGTGTTCTACAACACAAATACAGCATTGAAACAACATGCTTATTGATGACATTCATTCAATGTCATGTTGTGACGTTGATTTGACCATCAAATTTTGGTCTTTTCCCAACCAATGTTCTACAACACGAATACAGCGTTGAAACAACATGCTCTTTTACGACATTTATTCAATGTCATGTTGTGACGTTGATTTGACCCTTGATTTTTGGTCATTTCCCAACCAATGTTCTACAACACGAATACAGCGTTGAAACAACATGCTTTTGGACGACATTCATTCAATGTCATGTTGTGACGTTGATTTGACCATTGAATATTGGTCATTTCTGAACCAGTGTTTTACAACACGAATACAGCGTTAAAAAAATATGTTCTTTGACGACATTCATTCAATGTCATGTTCTGACGTTGATTTGACCATTGAGTTTTGGTCATTTCTCAACCAGTGTTCTACAACATGAATACAGCGTTGAAACAACATGCTCTTTTACGACATTCATTCAATGTCATGTTGTGACGTTGATTTGACCCTGGATTTTTGGTCATTTCCTAACCAGTGTTCTACAACACAAATACAGCATTGAAACAACATGCTTATTGATGACATTCATTCAATGTCATGTTGTGACGTTGATTTGACCATCAAATTTTGGTCTTTTCCCAACCAATGTTCTACAACACGAATACAGCGTTGAAACAACATGCTCTTTTACGACATTCATTCAATGTCATGTTGTGACGTTGATTTGACCATTGAATATTGGTCACTTCTGAACCAGTGTTTTACAACACGAATACAGCGTTAAAAAAATATGTTCTTTGACGACATTCATTCAATGTCATGTTGTGATGTTGATTTGACCATTGAGTTTTGGTCATTTCTCAACCAGTGTTCTACAACATGAATACAGCGTTGAAACAACATGCTCTTTTACGACATTCATTCAATGAATGACTCAGTGGATGTGTGTCATCTTTGTCGTTGTGTTTTCATTACTGCAGATTATTTTAGGGGATTTTGCTGCCCGCTAAAGGGCCACCGTGTGATGAATGGCTTATTCTTCGCAGCCCTGCAGATGACAAGCGACACCCATGGGAAACATCGAGGCGAAACCCAAAAAACTGCCACATCAAACAGTGGCAGATTGTAATTTAGTCACAGCGTTTCCTTCAAACCATGACTGAAGTCAACCGACTCGCTTTGCTCGATGAATCACTCTTCAGAAAGTCTCACTGGTTACTTTGAGGCCTTTTTTACGACTAAAATCAGACAACAAATGTGTCGTTTTGCATGTTTGTTTGCCAACCGTCGCTTTTTTTAATAGCCTGAAAACACAAAAATGGTAAAAAGCAATATTTTTAATCTGCAATTGTGTCCGGATGTTCAAAAACTAGTACCAGTTTAATTTTTATATATATTTTTCATGTTAATGAAAAATATGTTAAAAATGGCTTCACATGCCCAAAATAAAATTTCACGAAATGTGTATATTATAGGGCTGTGAATCTTTGAGCACCACAGGATTTGTTTTTGGGAATAACGAATCGATTAAGAATTGATTCTCAATTTGAAATGATTTTTTCGATTCAAAATCAATACTTTAAAACAAATATTTTGGTGCTAGTTCTATGATTAACTGCATTCCTCCATAGAATGAATAAACAGCTATGATGAATGTCTATATTACTTTAAAGAAAACTAGTTTTGTTTTTAAAAAATTCCACTTAAACATTTAATAAAGTCAAATACAAATAAGGCAACAAGAGAAATATCCAATACTTCTCTTTTGTACAGTAAATCAGTACTGCAAATATGGGCATCCACAAAACCCAAAACCAGTGAAGTTGGCACAGTGTGTAAATCGTAAATAAAAACAGAATACAATGAATTGCAAATCCTTTTCAACCCATATTCAATTGAATAGACTACAAAGACAAGATATTTAATGTTTGAACTGAGAAACGTAATTTTTTTTTGCAAATAATCATTAACTTAGAATTTAATGGCAGCCACACTGCGAAAAAGTTGGCACAGGAGCATTTTTACCACTGTGTTATATGGCCTTTCCTTTTAACAACACTCAGTAAACGTTTGAGAACTGAGGAGACCAATTTTTTAAGCTTTTCAGGTGGAATTCTTTCCCATTCTTGCTTGATGTACAGCTTAAGTTATTGTTAAAGTTGACATATTTAAGGCGTCTTACTGTGCGACACATTTTCACTGGGAGACAAGTCTGGACTACAGGCAGGCCAGTCTAATATCTGCACTCTTTTATTATGAGGCCACGCTGTTGTAACACGTGGCTTGGCATTGTCTTGCTGAAATAAGCAGGGGCGTCCATATTAGAGTTGTTTGGATGGCAACACAGGTTGCTCCAAAACCTGTGTACCTTTCAGCATTAATGGTGCCTTCACAGATGTGTAAATTACCCATGCCTTGGGCACTAATACACCCCCATACAATCACAGATGCTGGCTTTTCAACTTTGCGCCTATAACAATCTGGATGGTTATTTACCTCTTTGTTCCGGACGACACTACGTACACAGTTTCCAAAAACAATTTGAAAAGTGGACTCGTCAGACAGAACACCTTTCCACTTTGCATTAGTCCATCTTAGATGACCTCGGGCCCAGCGAAGCCGGTGGCGTTTCTGGGTGTTGTTGATAAATGGCTTTCACTTTGCATAGTAGAGTTTTAACTTGCACTTACAAATGTAGCGATAAACTGTAGTTACTGACAGTGGTTTTCTGAAGTGTTTCTGAGCTCATGTGGGGATATCCTTTGCACACTGATGTCGGTTTTTGACGCAGTACCGCCTGAGGGATCAAAGCTCACGGGCATTCAATGTTGGTTTTCAATGTTGGTGATTTCTCCAGATTCTCTGAACCTTTTGATGATATTACGGGCCACAGATGGTGAAATCCCTAAATTCCTTTCCAATAGCCCGTTGTGAAATGTTGTCCTTAAACTGTTGGACAATTTGCTCACGCATTTGTTCACAAAGTGGTGAACCTCACCCCAGCCTTGTTTGTGAATGACTGAGCATTTCATGGAAGCTGTTTTTATACCGATTCAAGGCACCCACCTGTTCCCAATTAGCCTGTTCACCTGTGGGATGTTGCAAATAAGTGTTTGATGAGCATTATTTATGATTTGCACAATGTGCCAACTTCAGTGATTTTGGGTTTTGTACATCAACTTTATGATTTGTTTAAGTGGCTGGAGAGACAGATTAAAAAAATGTATACAGTTTATATATTTTAAATAGATTAAGATTCGTTACAAATAAGAATCGTGATTCATTCAAAAATGTATGTTTTTTAACACCCCTACTAGATTATACAGTAAAAACTGGCAGCATTGTACTATTATATATATATTAGATACCGAAAATATTTTCTGATTACAAGACCATTTGAAAAGTATATGAATAAGAAATAATGAACTTTTTTGAGCAACGTAAAATCTACTGCTGTTGTTCACACATTGCTGTGAATTGTGAATTATATTTATATAGCGCTTTTCTCAAGTGACTCAAAGCGCTGTACATAGTGTCTTGCCCAAAGACACAACGGCAGTAACTAGGATGGCACAAGCGGGAATCGAACCTGCAACTCTCAAGTTGCTGACACGGCCACTCTACCAACCGAGCTATGCGGCCCCACCGCCCCCATTGCTGTATTTGGAACAATCTCACCACTTTTATTTTTACAGTAAAAATCTGGCGACTGAGCTGCCAGGTTTTACCATACAATATATGTCCGTTAGGTTTACAGTGTGGTAATGTAAAAACGGTACCACTGTTATTTTCATGGAACAATTTTGTCAACAGAGCTGCTACTTTTTTACTTTACAATCTACAGTTATAATCACTATAATAACTGTCAATTTAAAAACCGTAACTGTTATTTTCGGTAACATTCTGGCGACTGAGCTACCGCTTTTTTTTGGTTTGTTTTTTATCGTGAATACGGTTATTGTTTTTACCGTGCATTACTGTAGACTGAAAAAGAGTACCACTATTATTTGTAGTGTAAAATTCTGGCGACAAAGCTGCCGGTTTTGGTACTGTACATTACTGGGAATGGAAAAACGGTACAACTGTTATTTTTACGTTGCCTATTTTTTACCTTAAAACAATCTTCTTCTTTTTTTACAGTGCATTACTGTCTTTTGAAAAATCATATCACTGTTATTTTATGCTAAGATTCTGGTGACGAAGCTGCCATTTGTTTCACAGCAAAATTTGCCACTCTTCTTGTAACAGTGCATTACTGTAACTGGAAAAACGTAAAAACACTGTGTCTTAAATATACAGTAAAATTTTAGGGCCTTTTTTTTTTTTTTTTTACAGTGTACTGTTTAAAATACTTCTAATAGTAGGTATTTTCTTTGACATATTTTTAACACTGCAAGTACCCTTAAGATTTAAAATAGCACATATTTATATCACGTTTTACCCTTTTCGGTAGATTGACAATTTAAAGACCGATATAGTACATTTCAGAGAACATTCTTAAAAATTTGTACCTACATTTTAGGCATGTTAAATTTTGGGGCACCTAATGATTCGATTCAATTCAGAATCAATTCTCATTTCAACACGATTCTAGATTTAAATCAATTCTCGCAATGTATCATTCGGTATAATAATTATAATGAAACTTTTTAAAACATTTCACAGGTTACAAAACCTCCTACTGGTTGCATGGAGATGGCCTAAACATGTATTTTCAAAAAGTGATTCTAATATAAAAAATAAAAAAAACCTTAATAATAATAATTGAAAAATATTATTATTTTTTAAAATTGTGAATCGATATAGTATCAAGATAAATAAAAATTGTAATTTGGGTCTGAATCAATTAAAATTTATTGTTGTAAAAAAATGAAGAAAAATGTAAATTATACTTTTAATATATTTTTTTAATTTATGAAACAGTTTAGAATCGGGATGAATAACAATCCCGATTGGGATATGAATCAACCCTTTTGTGCCCCTCTACTAAATTCTTATTTTAAATGTATATATATATATATATATATATATATATATATATATATATATATATATATATATATATATATATATATATATATATATATATATATATATATATATATATATATAAAATACATTTTTGATAAATTTTTTAGAATCACAGTGAATAAAAATCGCGATTTGGCAGTGAATTGATTGAAATTGATTCTTATACAAAATAAATAAGATTAAAAAAATAAACAAATAAATAAATGAAAATGAAACAATTTCAACTATTTTTGGAAATTACAAATTAATTTAGAATCAGAGGAATCACGATTTGGATATGATTCTTTTTTGTGCACCCCTACTAAATTCTTATTTAAAAAAAAAGGTTTGGAAGTTAAATTAAAAAAAAAAAAATTTGAGTTTTGAAAATTATGTATTGATTTAGAATTGTGACGAATAAAATTCGTGATTCAGATGTGAATTAATTGAAATTGATTCTTATAAAAAAAAAAGAAAAAAATATAAAAAAAATTTACCAATTTTTTTTTTAATTCATTTTTGAAAATTAGAAATCAACTTAAAATCGTGATAAATAAAAATCGGGATTTGGATGAGAATCGATTTGCTGTTCATGTGCACATATGTCCCACAGACAGAGTGGACGTAAAAAACACTGGTTCATTGTTTTACTTTGGAAACTCTATTGTTGGTGGAGTTTCCAAGGTAAAACAAAAAAATAAAAAAAACGCCAAGAAAAAAAAAGTCCCTGTTCTCAGTATGTAGTCGACGTTCTGTGTTTGAAACCAGAGCAGGTAGATCAGCCCCGTTGTCTCCGTCCTTTTGGGACTCTAATTTTAGACCAGGAGATCGAGCGCTCAGGCCTGCCAGGATTTGGACTTTCACAGCCGCCGGGCAAAAGTGGCGGTCAGTCAACGAGACGCCAGCGCCGCGCACGGCTTGTTGACATGTCAGTCATCGTCGCCTCTGAGGCGGACACACCGACAGGCCAATGAGGTGGTGGGGTGTGTGAGGGGGTTGGCGACCTCAACATGTCCGTCCTCTGGCCTCCCCAACGAGAAGGCAGGCAGCAGATCCGTGCTGAGCAGCAGATGTCTAACACCGCCGTTAGGCTCATTTCCTGGGCGGAGAGCTCTCTGCTCTATTAGACGAGTAACAGGAACCAGAGAGGGCTCGAGAGGAGGAGGGAGAAGGGTGGCGAGAAAAAAAGTTTGCTGAGCTAACAAGATCCCACAGATCACTTTGTCACCAGCAAGCTGTTACACGCAGCCCGGAAAGTGGTTAGAAAAGAGGAGTGAGGAGCGAGGCCGCGTCACAGCGAGAAGGCGCAGGCACGGAGATGCAACCAAACACATGGACGGACTGAGGACGCTCACGGACGTCCATCATAACTGCTGAGTGTGCAGCTCGGAGAAGGTGTGTCAGAGTTTGAAGGAGTGAACGTTCTGCCTGAGCGTGACGGAGGTGAGAAGGTCTCATGCTGCCGTTCCCCCAACCGGAGAAGAACATATTTTTCACGATGGCTCTCACGGCTCATTTCTGAGGCATCTCATCCCCAGCCTTAAAAGGAAGCCTACAGAGGTCCTCTGGTCATTTCCCGATTCGGAACTCCCCTGATTGGCGTTCACATGCGTTAAGAGCGCAGGAAGTGTCTTTTTTTTTTCTCTCAGACATGTGTGAAGAACTGGTGATCAGAACAACGCTGGAGGCGGGTTTGTCTGAGTAGAGCAGGAGGGTAGATCAATGAAAAAAAGGGCGTTTTTGTTGTAGTTGCAGGCTTTGACAGCTCACACACGCCACTGGGTTACCTGCCTTGCTGAGTCAGCATCTTGCTCATAGCTCCGCGTCTGTCCGCCCGTCCTCCACCTGCTCCTGCGCGGAGAGACACCCAAATGTTAGGAGCCATTCACAGGCCTTCTGCTCTCTCCACACTGCTCTAATTGTTCCCCCCCGAGCGTAAACACCTTGCGTCAGTCGCACCTTTCCGCGGGTGATTCACTCCATCCGAGGTGGGGCCCCGGGCCGGCGGGGGGGAGAAGTGAGAGCCAGGACTCTGGCTGAAGGCGCCGACTCCAGAAGGTACCATGAAGGTGGCCCTGCTGATCGTCGTGCTGGTGCACATGGTGGCCCGAGGGAGCAGCATGTCCACGTGCAAGACTCTGGACTTGGAGATGGTGAAGAAGAAGCGCATCGAGGCCATCAGGAGTCAGATCCTCAGCAAGCTGCGCATGCCCAAGGAGCCTGCGGAGGACCAGGCCGGAGACGAGGAGGAGATCCCGTCCACCCTGCTCTCGCTCTACAACAGCACCAAGGAGATGCTGAAGGAGCAGCAGGCTCAGGTCCAGATGGACATCTCCACGGAGCAGGAGGAGGAGGAGTACTTCGCCAAGGTGCTGCACAAGTTTAACATGACCAGTGAGTACAGAACCTCGTCATACAAAATGGTTTTACTGAGAAGATCAGGTGACATTTTAGACCAGGTCACACTGAATCCTTACACCTTTTAAAATGACCAGACAATATTATCTCACGCAAAATTGGGGACGGCGTGGCGCAGTTTGGAGAGTGGCCGTGCCAGCAACCTGAGGGTTCCTGGTTCAATCCCCACCTTCTACCAACCTCGTCACGTTCTTGTGTCCTTGAGCAAGACACTTCACCATTGCTCCTGATGGGCTGTGGTTAGTGCCTTGCATGGCAGCTCCCGCCATCAGTGTGTGAAGTTGGAAATGGTGTCAAAGCGCTTTGAGTACCTAGAAGGTAGAAAAGCGCAATACAAGTATAACCCATTTATCATTTAAATGTTGTTACACTCCAACCATGTAAGTGGCAGTACAAAAAAAGGCCTGCCAATTTACGTACACACAATGTTTTTTTCCACCCCACTTGGCCCCAATGTAATTGGACTGTAGCAGCAAAAAAATGACCATAAATTAGAAGGATTACTGAGCTGATATTGATATCAAATATCGGTCCAATATCAGCAAAAAAAACAACATGTACTGTATCAGATTATTTCAGCTTAGTCTAAACATTTCAATACAACACTGTGAAACAACTAGAATGACTTACTTAGCTCACATAAAAACTAAATACCTTTTAAAAAGCACGCTGTGTTGTTGTTTTTCTCGTATTTACAATATACACACAGGTTGTACATTGAGCAGCTACTCAACAGCTAAGGACACAAGAGCACACAAGCTAGACATACCCAGTGCTTCTCAATTAATTCCTGTTCCGCCCACGAAGAAGAAAATATTTGCTCCCCCACCCACTCTCCGCCCGTGACTATAGATTTATTATTTGTGTATAAAACTGTTACAAGTACACCTCTGCATAACATTGTATCCTTACTAACATTAAAAAAACAACAAATAAATAAATAAAGACCAACTTACAACAAAGGATAACTCAATTAACCTTGTTTCTTAGTCTGTAACAGAAAAAATTTAAAGTGCAACAAAATAATTCAATCCATATTCTAACTCCAACTCTCTCTCTATCTCTCTCTCTCTCTCTCTCTCTCTCTCTGTATATATATGTATATATATATACAGTATATATATATATATATGTGTGTGTACCCTGCCTTCCGCCCGATTGTAGCTGAGATAGGCACCAGCGCCACCCGCGACCCCGAAAGGGAATAAGCGGTAGAAAATGGATGGATGGATATATATATATATATATAGCGAGAGAGAGAGAGAGAAAGAGAGTTATGCATATATATATATATATATATATATATATATATATATATATATATATATATATATATATATATGTAGAGCAGAATATACGTTTGGTCAGGAAAAAACACAGAGGCCATTTCATCCCTACAAGCCTGTTTCGCAGGTTTCCCTGCTCTTCAGGGGATTTTATTAATACAATTCCCTGAAGAGCAGGGATGAAATAACCTCTAATAACATCCCCTGAAGAGCAGGGAAACCTGTGAAACAGGCTTGTAGGGATGAAATATCCTCTCTGTGTTTTTTCCTGACCTAATGTGTGTGTGTGTGTGTGTATATATTTATTCGTATTTATATGAATTTTTTTTTTCTTTTTAATTGACAGCAACATTAACTTAGAGCACAATATTTAAAATATTTTAACCTGCAAAACAAAACTTTAAAAAATTTCTGCATGATTTTATTTTTATGTTTTAATAAAAATGAGGACGTCAGGATTAATGGCTACAATGCATTATTTAGGCGCCACTATGTAGCAAGAACTCCTCTAACTGTACACTATTGCAATCTAAAACAGCACATTTGTCAACATAAACAAGTATTTGTTAATTATAGTTGCATAGTGGTTAGAGTATCCGCCCTGAGATCGGCAGGTAATGAGTTCAAACCCCGGCCGAGCCATACCAAAGACTATAAAAATGGGACCCATTACCTACCAGCTTGGCACTCAGCATCAAGGGTTGGAATTGGGGGTTAAATCACCAAAAATGATTCCTGGCGCGGCCACCGTTGCTGCTCACTGCTACCCTCACCTCCTAGGGGGTGATCAAGGGTGATGGGTCAAATGCAGAGAATAATTTCGCCACACCTAGTGTGTGTGTGTTTGTATGACAATCATGGGTATTTTAACTTTAACTTAATATTACTCACACATACAGTACATAGTCTCCAAGGCACAAGTGTATTGGGAAATAGCCAGTAGCAAATTTGAATTAAAACAAATGATTGTGGTGTCGCCCAAACAAAACAATTACCACTCCACTTCAATAAAAGGCAGCATAGTATAGCATTGAAAGTTAAAAAGTCAAAGGACTACTGATAGTCACACACACACTAAGTGTGGTGAAATTACTCTCTGCATTTGACCCATCCCCTTGTTCCATCCAATGGGAGGTGAGGGGAGCAGTGAGCAGCAGCGGCGGCCGCGCTCAGGAATCATTTTGGTGATTTAACCCCAATTCCAACCCTTGATGCTGAGTGCCAAGCAGGTAGGTCATGGGTCCCATTTTTATAGTCTTTGGTATGACTCGGCCGGGGTTTGAACTCATCACCTACCAATCTCAGGGCGGTATTCATGATTCGTGCTGATATCTGATTAATACTAATTTCGGCCATCATAACAAAGTGTTTAAAATAGCAAAACAATGGAAGAAGAAGAAGAAGAAGAAGAATACATTGCTGCTGTTTTCTGCAGTGTGTTCACACAAGTATCAGGTTTAGTTATTCAATTCTGGATCCACATCCGTTTTACATGGGAAATCTTCACCAAAGTTTTCTCGAGCAGTTTTGGAGTTGGGCTGCATTGCTGTGTCTTTCGTATGGATATTTCATGTACAAATGGGAAAACATGTTTCGTCATAGAACAGCTGCTTGAATGTTCACATTTCATCATGTGGGACGGCTGCAAGAACAACCGTAATCTGGCCAATAAATGGCCCGAGCGAGCGTCCATCTTCTGATCTCCGGCCAACATCTTCAGGCACCGCTGTGAGGTCACGGGTCGCACGTTAGCAGCACCCAGCATCTGGGCTGAGGCTTACGCAACCGCTCGCAATCCGTGACCGTAAACACGTCTTAATGTGTTGTAAACCCCGCGTCCCAGCTGACAGGCGTACTCGCTTTCCTGCCCCCCCCCCCCCCCAAGACTCCGTCTAAGGATCAGAACAAAGGAAGCTTTTAAAATGAAAGTGTGGATTGGATGGAAAATTGAAAATAATGAAGACATGACATGCACACTTTCATTTTCTCTCTCCGGGGTTTCCTGTAATTTGACCGTCAGGTTCTCACGTGTCACTGGTTGGTTCTGCCTGGACACTTTCCACCTTTCACCTCACCTGACTCAGGTCTCCACGCTTCAGGGGAGGGGCGTCCAAACCTTTTCCACTGAAAAATGAAAGCATGCGGGGGCCACTTTGTTATATTTCATTTTCAAAACCAATACAATATTTATTGTACCATTAGGGCTCCCCTCGGTTTTGGCAAATGTCTAAGGTCCTGGGCACCCGAAAGGGTCTCAGTCATAAAAGTAATAATAACAAGTCATAAGTCATGTATTACTACAGGGGTTCTTAACCTTTTTGACCTTGGGGTCTAACTTTTCCACTACAGAGGGGGCCAGGGGCCCCCTCAGATATTAACACTGAATTAGTAATTTTACTTTTCAATTGTATTCAACGATTATTGCAGTTTAACAGTATAAACCTTGCCAAATGTCAAATTCACTATGTAAAGCGCTTTGAGTCACTCGAAAAAAACCTCTATATAAATATAATTCAATTAAAAAAAAATGATATGAAAGCATGTGTTAATCACAAATATTATTATTAAGGCTTAGGTCAGGCTGATTGCAAAAATAAATACTAATCAAATATACTGCAAAAGAAGGGACCCATAAAAATGCATGATTTTTTTATTTCACATAAAATACTGATTTGTCAAAAAAAATTAATTCTAACTAAGTTAATAATAACATATTCTAATAATATATGTTTCTTAAATAAGCTATCAATAAAATTAAAGTGCAAATGAAAATACAACTTCAACATTTAGTCATAATTTTTTGCGCTAAAGAAACGTCTTCATGACTTTATCTTCAGATTTCTTCTGTTTGATTGATATTGTCATTACTGCCACAAGTGGTGAAAAAGTTTAATTACAACTGAGTACCTGTGGCTTCTACTGACCACAGCTGAGAAGCAGATATATATATATATATATATATATATGAATCAATCAATGTTCACTTATATATCCCTAAATCACGAGTGTCTAAAAGGGCTGCACAAGCCACAAGAACATCCTCTGCTAAGATCCCACATCAGGGCAAGGAAAAACTCAACCCGATAGGACAATGAGAAACTTTGCCGGTGACAGCAGATGTGGGGACCCCCACCTGGGCGACCGGTGCAATGGCCGTCGAGTGGATATAGCATAATATTGTGAGAGTCCAGTACATATTTATATATAATTTCCCTTCAAAGCTTTAATATCGATAAATCAACTTCAGCTCTATCCGTTGACAGTTTTCCTTTTTTAAATATTGTATGCCCTTTTTGTCAAGGTAAAATCTGTTCTTCTATGGCAAAAACAGCAAAAACACAAAATCTATCCATGTATCCACACATCGATCTTCTTCCACTTGTCCGAGGCCGGGTCGCGGGGGCAGCAGCCTAAGCAGAGAAGCCCAGGCTTCCCTCTCCCTAGCTACTATGTCCAGCTCTTCCCTGGGGGATTCTGAGGCATTCCCAGGTCAGTTCAGAGACATAGTCCTTCCAAAGTGTCTTGGGTCTTACCCATACCCTCCTACCGATCGGACGTGCCCTAAACACCTCTCCTGAGGAGGTGTCCAGGGAGGCATAAGCAGTATTTTCCCCAATTTGATGTAATATTTGATGTTAAGTCATTGGGGCCTTAAATATATAAATAATTCATAATAACATTGCTTTTTTTTCATTTCTTTAAAAAGGGTTTTCTAAACGGGCCCAACTCCCAAAAGTATAAAAAATAAATCATATATAAATATATATCATCTTTATTTTCAATCTTTAGATTAACTTCAGATCCATCTGTCGATTATAAGTTGTTATTGTATGTTGATGTTTTATGGCTTTTTTTGTAAAACAAAACAAACAAAGTTTTATTTGTATGGCAAAAAATAAGCAGTTTGGTAATACTTTAGTATGGGGAACATATTCTAAGAAACAAAGACTTCATTTTGAGTTATTTGGTTAGGGTTAGGGTTAGTAATGGTGAATATGTTCCCCATACTAAAGTGTTATCGGCTTACTGGTTGTATAATAAGGCCACGCAGAATAAGGCAATAATCAGTACTTACTAATAACTAATTAAGAGCCAACATGTTACTAATTTGCATGTTAATAAGCAACTAATTAATGGTGAATATGTTCCCCATACTAAAGTGTTACCAGCAATGTATATCCCCCAAAAATATTTAAAAGTGGACTATTCAATGTCCAGTGATTGGAGCTTTGAATAGGTCAATAATTCATATCAACATTGATTTTAATCAGTTATTATTTTTTCTGCAATGATATGTTAAAGTAAAAAAAAAAAAGTGTTATTAGAGTCAATATTGCAACATTTTCTCATTACATTTCACCTTTTTGCACTTTTATTCCACTTTTTTAATGTTTTTTTTTTTTTTTAAATGTGTCATAAAAAAATTAGCTGCGGGCAGCTCTTTGGACACGGCTGGTTTTAGGGCCTCAACCTCTCGCCCCGCTCCTGGCCTGTGCTTCCTGAGCACGCTATCAGCGTGTTTGCATGTTGGTGAGCGTGACGGACCAGCTCGGCAGGAAGGAAGGCAGGCCGATGGCCACAGAGATCTCTGGTGACTCAGGTCCGGTGCGAGCGGCGGTGCCCGTGGGGAGCGCTTGTTTCCTATACCACTGTGGAATGCCAGAACACGGCTTCCTTTCCAACAGACCCTCTTTACACTCGCTAGGCCCCAGCGAACCGTACGAGCGTAGGAATAGTTTGCAATTGTTAGAAAAACACAGAGGTGGGTTTGGGAATCTCTCTCTGTTCTTTTCATTAACAGTCCTGTTTTTAAATTTGCCTTGTTTTTTTTTTTGTTTTTTTTTTAAAGGGATGACTAACGCTTTCCACAAAAATCGGCCGTTAGGGAAGCGTTTGTCAGGACATAATAGTTTTGTTCTGCATTGTGGCCGTGCTAAATTGGACCAATTGGCAGCAAGTCCCAACTCTTTGTCCAAGTGTAATTGAGCTCCTTAGAAGGAAGAACATACTCTTTGGATCTATTATACTGTACTGTACAAAACTGTGAACATAAAAATGTGTACATCCAACTTGAATTGAAGTAAAAGTTTTAAGGTAGTACAGTAGTACCTCAACAAACAAGCCTAAATGGTTCTGTGACAGAGGTCACATTTCAAAACTTTTAAATGCAACATGCTGTTCAAAAAGAAACACAAACCTTTAGATATTAAATATTGTATTAAAAACAATAAAATATAATACAGTACTATCAAGTACAGTAGTTTTATGAAGTAATGTAATAATGTACAGCAATTACCTTGGAGAGTAGACTTATACGCTTCTCCGTCAATCACGCCATCAGCAGCTTCTTCATATTTTTATGGATAAATGTCCGCTATTTGGATATTATCACAATATTCTTGGTTGGCATTAGACTAGTTCTGCTTGAGTGTGGCACGGACTAGCAGTGATACACTCAAATTGTTTCGACAAATGTATTTTTCTTCCCATGGTTGGAAAAAAATTGTTTGGTCAATCTGTAGCTAAAAGCTAATGCTAGCAAGGAAGACCAGATGTTTTGGACAGATCTTACTTGTGGTTCAACATGGCGTTTGCTACGCCAACTGATGGTGGTGATGCTTATAACACACATTTTTGCTTAAAATTTAAAGGGGTCATTATATGATTTTTTTCTTACACTTCTTTGTGGTCTACATCGGTGTGTTTCAACCAGTGTGCCGCGGCACACTAGTGTACCATGAGATATTTTTTGGTATGTCGTGGGAGATTATGACATTTCACCTAATTGGGTTAAAAATATTTTTTGCAAACCAGTATTTACAGTCTGCAAATGTGCTGTTGTTGAGTGTCTGTGCTGTCTAGAGCTCGGCAGAGTAACCGTGTAATACTCTTCCATATCAGTAAGTGGCAGCAAGTAGCTAATTGCTTTGTAGATGTCAGGAACGATGATGATGGTTTGCAGGTAAAAAGGTATCAAATGCTTAAACCAAAAATAAACAAAATACGAGTGCCACTAAGAAAAGGCATAGAATCTTAGGGATGGCTATGCAAAATGAAGTTAAAACTGAACTGGCTATAAAGTAAACAAAAACAGCATGCTGGACAACAGCAAAGACTTACAGCATGTAGAGCAGCAGACGGCGTCTACAAAGTACATAAGTACATGACATGACAATCAACACCAAAATAGGAGCGCAAGACAAGAACTAAAACACTACACACAGGAATACACCAAAAAACTCCAAATAAGTCACGGCGTGATGTGACAGGTCGTGACAGTACACTTACTTTGAGACAACAGCTATAGTGATGCATGCTTGGTTATGGTCTTAATTCATATCCAACAATTGCGAGAACGACTTTTTACTGTCAATATCGGCTGCTAAGTTTCATTTTTTCAAATTTTTCTGCTGGTGCTGTGACTCAGGATTTTTTCAATGAAAAAAACGTGCTTTGGCTCAGAAAAAGTTGAAAAACACTGTTTTAGATAATGGGTATCGCATTAAACACGCCATCAGCAGCTTCTTCATACGGATAAATGTCCGCTGCTTGAATATTATTTTAACATTCTTGGCTGGTATTAGACTAGTTCTGCTTCAGTGTGGTGCCAAATTGATACGGCCAAATTGCTTCGCCAAATGTATTTCGCTTGGTTGGAAAAAAATAATTTGGTCGATCTCTAGCTATAAGTTAATGCTAGCGAGTAAGACCAGATGTTTTGGGCAGATCTTAGTGGTTGTTCACTGTGGCATTTGCTACGCCAACTGTTGGTGGTGATGCTTATAACACACATTTTTGCATAAAGTATGTGTTAGTTTTTTTTCTACATTTGAAACACTTGTGTCACATTGTGGTCTACATAATGTGTAATGGTGGTTCCTCGGTCTTAATGTTGATTAGATTATGTCTTACAGGCCAGTTTCAAGACGCTTTAAGAACATGTTTTCAGGATATGTCGTTTTGTGGGCGGTCTTATTTATGTACCTACATTTCAACTATGTCTCTTTCCCCTCAGCCATGTTGTAGTTTTAGCACTTCCATAGCGAGTGTACTGACAGATATAAGTCGGAACTATACGCTACTTTGTATTAGAAATGGTAACAGTGGAGGACACATGTGCATGTACGAGCCGGTCTGCCCCACAACAAGAGGATAGAGAAAAAGATGTAACTTATTGGGAAAAATGTCACAAATTTGGTAAATTCCAAATGAGTCATTTGGAGGAAGTATGAAGGAAGGCAAGATTGTTTTATAAATATCCCCGCCATGCCTCCATGGTTTGATTTCACACTATGCAGGTCCCTACTACACATAAACAGGTACAAATAGTTAAGAAAAGTTGGTTTTGCATTATAGGTCAAATTTAAAGCATTACAATTAGCCGAAAATCAGCTCTTATCTCAAAATACTTAAGTTAGGGAGCTCTTACGTTGAGTATCCCTACTTTTACTATCTTTAGTGGGAGTGTGCTCTACAAAGGTGAAAGTGAAAGAGTGCAGTTTGTTTATATGACGACAATGTTTGGAACCTAACAGGGCAAACATTTGATGACAGAGTAGTTAAGTGTTTAATGGAAATATGTGCGCGTCAACCGAAACACAATGATGTGGTACTAAACAATGCTGTTGTTGTGTGTGGGTTCAGAAAACTTATCCATTAAAGCAGTGGTTCTCAACCTTTTTTCAGTGATGTACCCCCTGTGAACATTTTTTTAATTCAAGTACCCCCTAATCAGAGCAAAGCATTTTTGGTTGAAAAAAAGAGATAAAGAAGTAAATACAGCACTATGTCATCAGTTTCTGATTTATTAAATTGTATAACAGTGCAAAATATTGCTCATTTATAGTGGTCTTCCTTGAACTATTTGGAAAAAAATATATAAAAATAACTAAAAACTTGTTGAAAAATAAACAAGTGATTCAATCATAAATAAAGATTTGTACACAGAAGTAATCATCAACTTAAAGTGCCCTCTTTGGGGATTGTAATAGAGATCCATCTGGATTCAAGAACTTAATTCTAAACATTTCTTCACAAAAAAAAAAATCTTTAGCATCAATATTTATGGAACATGTCCACAAAAAAATCTAGCAGTCAACACTGAATATTGCATTGTTGCATTTCTTTTCACAGTCTATGAACTTACATTCATATTTTGTTGAAGTATTATTCAGTAAATATATCTATATATCTATCGTCTTGTTCTGTATATTGTACAGTATTTTGTATTTTTACAGTGTTTTTTATATTGTACAGGATTGCTTTTTTTTATTGGATAGTAGTCTGTTTATTTCAATTGTTAGTTTTTCCTTTATTACTTGTGTTATTTATTTTACCCCATATTTGTTCCCACAACCACACCTTAAATTGGAGTCTTTAATCTCGTTAAATGCAAATATAATGACAATAAAGTCTATTATATTCTATTCTATTCTATAAAGGATTTTTAAATTGTTGTTATTTTTAGAATATTTTTGAAAAATCTCACGTACCTCTTGGTGTACCTTCAAGTACCCCCAGGGGTACACGCACCCCCATTTGAGAACCACTGCATTAAAGTGTGCAGGTATTGCACCAAGTCATGACTAACATACATATTAGAGATAGAATGATTAATGGTAATAACAATTAACCGCGGAAAAAATCCAGACAGTTAGTAATACCATTTTGTATTAAAATTATCGTAAAACCGTGATGGATAAACACACTTTGATAAACTAATAGACCGGGGCATGCTGTTTATTTATTGGAGAGGGAAGGTAGCATGAGAACAAGAAACATTAATGTCTTTCCCCATTAAGAAATAACATACCATAATCTAAACTTGTATAAACACATTGCTGTCTGAGCAATTAAGATATTCAATTGTAAACATTGAAACTACAAGCTGTTCTCTCTTGGAACAGAGTGATCCATCTATGCTCGGAGGAATATGACATGGAGCCGTGTTCAACAGAACCAGTGTGGCATCACATAAACCAGACATGCAACACTTGTTTTGCCTTTGTTATTAAAATCACTCAAAAGCCTTTGTAAATTATATGGCCACAACAATACTTTATATTCCTTCAGTCAGGAAAATATATTGTTTGTCTATTTCATGTCATTGAAGAATTCCATGTTAGTTGTTGGGACAGACTTTGGCTGCAAAAAGAATGATGTTGACCAAGGAGTAGTAGTTGCTAATCGTGCATTAAACGAAAACAAGTTAAAGGGTTCAATTAATCGGGATTGATATGTTTGACATAAACCCCTAGTCCTAGGCATAGATCAGACAAGTTCAGGAGTAAGGAATAACATGGAGAGTTCAATAACATGCCAAGACCTAGACCGCAATGGAGGACTGTCAAATTTAAGATCAATCAGTAAAGAATATGATGCAGGTCTCTGTGCAAGTTTGCAATCGAGAACGGAATTCATGGAGTTCAACAGCTAGTTTGGTCCCTTTGGTCCGACATCGTTGACCAAGACCTCCAACAGATCGACCTGCTGCTGGAGGAGGCCTGCCAAGACTGTGCGAGCTGAATGCGCTTGGTACACCCGAGTGGTCTCAAGGCCTTGCTGTCATGAGACTTAGTAAAACTCAAAAAACAGACCCGATGCAAAACTTTCCTTCTTCAGGGTACACAAGTGAAATATTGAAACAATAGTCTTCCCCAGCATGTTTCGGTCAACTGGATTAGGGCCTAATTGTTTGACAAATCATGTGTAGTGAAATCACTCTATAGTGTGAGACAATTCTTGGAGAACCCTGAAAAGCTGAATTTTTGACCTGGTTTGGAAGTTCAGAAAGTATAGGACTCTGCAAAATTTTGACTCTAAAGTTTGAGTTATTGCCAATTTTGCACTACATGTGCAAGTTTGCCTCCAAATCGGCGGAGCCCAAATGGAGTATATTTTTTGAAAAACAAGACTTTTTTGCTAAGCAACCAAGATAACTGAAACTTTAGGCAACTATCATAACAGACTAAAGTTTAAGGTCAAAGAAAACTTGCTGGACCTTTGTAAAATTTAATAACATTTCCTGTAAAAGTCATATTTGTTTTGGCTCATCCTGCATGGACTTAATTTGGTGGGGGACACGTCCTCAGTACTTTTACCGAAATCATTTTTTCTCTTAGCACTTTTTAACGTCCAACAATAATAATACGCTAATGAATGGAGACAAGTCAAACACTAGCGCCAGGCGGACCCACAAGCTCATTCATTGATTGACAGCTCGCAGCAGCGGACCAATCAGTGGTCAGATGCAAGATAAGAACGAGTCGGCCTTCTCACGGCAAAATGAATCAAAAACAAGTTAAACAAATAAAAAATCCAAACAAGAGGGTTCTTGTGCTTCACTCAAATGTAGTTCTGTTTTTAGCTAAGAATTGCAATAGAAGGCAGTCCCTCTCAAATAGTAATGAGGTGCGATGCCAGGATGGCAGAGAACATGCTTTATCAGTATCGTGCACTATCATGCCTCAAACCCCACTTCAAAAAACTGCACACTTAAAAATGTGCACAGATTTTTAATTCCTTCATTTTTGTTTTGCAGATTAAAGTTGTTTTATATATTGTGCCAGTTTGAATGTATTAATATTTATTGAGTTTATACAACTTAATTTTTCAGTATCAAAAGGTTCAAGTCGTTCAAAAAGTTTAATAATTTCAATAAGGTTTTTAATTATTTTTTTTATTTCAGGGAAATTGATACACTTTAAATATTTTCTGTTACAGATTAAAGAACAATATTAGTAAAGTATTTTTTGTTGGAAGTTGATTTATATTTCTTTCAACTCTTTGTTTTAGTTAATGTTAATAAGGATACAATGTTATGCAGAAGCGTACTTAGAACAGTTTTACAGACAAATTATACTATTTTGTGGAGAGTTGTGAATTTTGTTCTGCTTCCTGAGCGGTGTAATAGAAAAAAATGAGTAGCACTGAGTTAAGGACACTTATTATCATACGTACCGTATTTTTCCGACTATAAGTCGCAGTTTTTTTCATAGTTTGGCCGGGGGTGCGACTTATACTCAGGAGCGACTTATGTGTGAAATTATTAACACATTACTGTAAAATATTAAATAATATTATTTAGCTCATTCACGTAAGAGACTAGACGTATAAGATTTCATGGGATTTAGCGATTAGGAGTGACAGATTGTTTGGTAAACGTATAGCATGTTCTATATGTTATAGTTATTTGAATGACTCTTACCATAATATGTTACGTTAACATACCAGGCACCTTCTCAGTTGGTTATTTATGTGTCATATAACGTACACTTATTCAGTCTGTTGTTCACTATTCTTTATTTATTTTAAATTGCCTTTCAAATGTCTATTCATGGTGTTGGATTTTATCAAATAAATTTCCCCCAAAAATGCGACTTATACTCCAGTGCGACTTATATATGTTTTTTTCCTTCTATATTATGCATTTTCGGCAGGTGCGGTTTATACTCCGGAGCGACTTATACTCCGAAAAGTTCGGTATGCTTGTATGCTGTTGTGTGCTTAGCTGTTGTGTAGCTGCTAGCTTCTATGAACCCACAGCCTACCATTTTTACCTTTTTTAAATACAAGAATAGACCAATATATTAAGCTTTTTAAAGGACACTTAACTGTTAAGTGGCTGTCATACCGGTTGTATCTGGGTTTTATATCGGAAAGTTTAGATTCAAGCCGAAATAATTCGATACCGTATTTTTTTTTTTTGCTGGTATCGGACCGATATTTCATATCAATATTAGACCAGGACTAAAAACAATGTTAGTAAAGTTATTCTTGTTGCAATATGATCTACATTTATTTTGTCTGTTTTGTTACAAGTTAAAAGGGATACAATGTTATGCAGAGGTGTACTTATAATAGTTATATAGACAAATTCTACTTTTTATAGTTGCGGCGAACATTTCCTTCTCCCTGAGGGGGGGCCTAACAGAACGCAAATTGCAGCTGAGATGTTAGGAATTCCTGGTAGTGCAAAGGCTTAAGTATCAGTATATTGTTCTAGCAGACATGTTTTAATTTCCAGACAGGACATGCAACATAATCTAAATCATAATGAAACCTGGAAAAACCTAACTGAAGCTACTCATTTCATTTTGTTAATCTTGTTATTTTGGACCAAAAAAATAATTATTGAACATTTATTTTCCCATTGATATATCTCCAAAACATCTAATCCAGGCCTGTACAAACTTTTTACGTATTGAAAAGTTAATTGCGTGGGCCATTTTGACATTGCCTATATTTAAAGACAAAACTTAGTGTCACTTCTGAGTTATAGGTGACAAAGTTGCAGCTCAAGTTTTGTTGGCCCGCAACATACAGTATTGTTGGAAAAAACATCAGTAAAAATGTAAGAAAAAAAGAGCAAAAAGACGTAATGTAATGACAAAAAGCTGCCATTTTGATACCAATAAGTAATGATAATACACGTTGTCACTCATAATACAAAGCTAACAATTAGTTTTGATATATAATGCCTGTTTGTAGCATTTTCACATTTTTACAGAATATCAAAATGTGCCCCACATTATTAGACTCTTTCAATTTTGAGTCACATTTAAACCTTTTTCCTCAGTACATTACATATTTTTTGTTCTTCTGTCTACATTTTTGGGTGAATATTTGAAATCTGATTCTACACCAAAAAATCATCTATTTATTATCCCGCCGCAAAGGTTTGGCGTGCTCCACAGCACACAGTTTTCGTCTGATCGGAAACGTTTGAGTATAAAAATGTTCGGCTCGACTGGGAATCGTGAGCTTCCCAAAAACATGAAAAAAAAAATCCAGGATTACCCAGAATTGCCGGTTTTCCGGGACATTTTTCCCATTCAAAATAAATGGGCCAATGCATAACTCCCGATTCGAACTGTTTCGCCATCCACACACTCCACTTATCTTGGACAATCAAACTACCAAGTTCTGAATTTCTTTTTTTCCCGAAGCCCTATTTTCACCTCTTCCTGGAAATTTTTCACAGTCCACAGTTTTTAACCGCTTTTGTCCATTCCACCTTCAAAACATTCCTCTTATTTGGGGCAACAAAGGCTCTTATAATTTTTTTTGGTACAAATTCACGGTTTTCCCGAAATTCCAGGGATTCCGAAATACCCATTCTCAATTCAAACTGTTTCTATGTCAACATTCATATCATCTAGGACAATTGTGTTAGGATAAATATTTTTTTAAATTCACGGTTTTCCCAAAATTTCCCAATCAAATTAATGCGTGTATTCATAGTTCTACAATACCCTAAATTCTCAAAATTTTGCACCATTTTTAAACCATCCACCCACACTACTCTTCCAATGTATCGAATGCAAAACATGTTTTCCCTTTCCCCAAATTCCCAGTTTTCCCGGAAATTCCTGGTATTTTCTCCCCATTGACAAAGATTGGGCATTATACAATCTACTGCATATCTCACATTTCTCATCCGATTCGAACCGTTCCATCATACACACTACACTTACCCTGGAAATTACCGGTTCCGAAAATTCCCTGATTACCCAGAATTAACAGGAATCTCCCCGCATTGAAAATAAATGGGCAATATACAAACCTCTCCATATCCCACATTTCTCAACCGATTTGAAACAGTTCTAACATCCACACAACCCACTTACCCTGGACATTTAAGCGTTTCAGTTCCACTAACGTGTATCGGGGAATCGGTGGCTTGCGCACATCGGGCATACACACGCAATTCCTACTGGAATTGCAATTTCTAGTTATTGTTGTTTTTTCCGACAACATTTTGCAGGCTAAAACAACTCTATGTCCCAAGGCCCCCTTTGGATATCCGTGGTCTAATCCCTTCAAGCCACACCCCACCGTAAAAAAAACAGTCGTCCAACCATCCATCCATCCATCCATCTTCTTCCACTTATCTGAGGTCGGGTCACGGGGGCAGCAGCCTAAGCAGGGAAGCCCAGACTTCCCTTTACCCAGCTACTTCATCCAGCTCCTCCTGGGGGATCCCGAAGCGTTCCCAGGCCAGCCGGGACACATAGTCTTCCCAACGTGTCCTGGGTCTTGCCCGTGACCTCCTACCAGTCAGAGGTGACCTAACACCTCCCTCGGGAGGCGTTCGGGTGCTATCCTGACCAGATGCCCGAACCACCTCATCTGGCTCCTCTCGATGGGGAGGAGCAGCGGTTTTACTTTGAGCCCCTCCCGGAAACTCATTTCGGCCGCTTGTACCCGTGATCTTTTCCTTTCAGTCATAACTCAAACCTCATGACTGTAGGTGAGGATGGGAACGTAGATCGACCGGTAAATTGAGAGCTTTGCCTTCCGGCTCAGCTCCTTTTTCACCACAAAGGATCGATACAGCATCCGCATTACTGAAGACGCCGCACCGATCCAGACCGATCCGCCTGTCAATCTCACGATTCAATCTTCCCCCACTCTTGAACAAGACTTCGGGGTACTTAAACTCCTCCACTTGGGGCAGGGTCTCCTCCCCAGTCCCGAGATGGCACTCCACCCTTTTCCAGGTGAGAACTAGTCGTGTCCCACCAAAATCTGAAATGCAAATGTTGTCCCTGCCCTGTATAAGTAGGAGAGTCATGCCACTAGTGAACATGGTGGCGTGTTAGATTTGTGTGTGATATCATGTGATGCGGTCGGGAAGGGGGGGGGGGGGGTTGTATCTTCTTCTTCTTCCTCCCACCAGTAATTACAGTGTTGCCTCCATACCTGTCACAACAACTGCTTACCTGCAGATCGGCACTCGAATCCTCTCACGCCCACGCACCTGTGCACGTGCACACACGGCAGCTGCGCGAGCACGAGTGTTGGCGATCACGAGAGAAGTTCAATCAAAGGTCTGGAGTGTTGATTAAAAAGTAGAAGTGAGGACTGGCAGCTAATTCGCTTCAGAGGGGAAGTGACCTCATTTCCTGTTTCACTTCACTTCTCTAACCCTTCACACGTTTATCTCACTTGACTCAAGCGGGCCTGACGCTCCCCGCCGTTGGTCGCATCCGCTTCCATACACCAGCGGTCCTCTGGCAAGGGCGGGGCCCTAGCAGATGTGTTCCGATCTCTCCCCCCCTTCCCCCTCCAACAACCGACAACAGCTCTCTCAGCTTTCTGCTGGGGTTTTCATGTACGAGCGACGGCCCCGATTCCGGTAACTGTTACACAAGTCGACCCAGGATCCTGGTACGGGCCGGATCCAAGTATGCGAGGCAGGCCGTCAAAGTGTCGCCCCTGGAAGAAGGGAGCGAAGAATCATAGCTTTGGCATTCCCAAGCAAAATAGAACATTTGGGCTGAGGCCAGAGCCAAGCAGCATTGATAAACATTCCCCCCGCCGCAGCCCCCCTCTCCCCTTCTCCCATCCTCCATACATGTTTTACTTTGCTGCTTCTCCACCTCACCCTGCCTGCAACCTACAACCTTCACTCAACGTGGTCTTTTCACAGCGGTAGATTTACGGCACGGTGCTGACTCCTGTTTTCTGTCACACTCCGTGG
This sequence comes from Nerophis ophidion, assembly GCF_033978795.1. Lineage (NCBI taxonomy): Eukaryota > Metazoa > Chordata > Actinopteri > Syngnathiformes > Syngnathidae > Nerophis > Nerophis ophidion. Next base: position 19,887,467 of record NC_084628.1, read on the forward strand.
GGGGGATGTTCCCACTTCAAAAAAAAAAAAAAAAAACGTAGTCCGAAAACAAAACCCTCTTTCTTTATGGTCAACTTTCCCGCAGGTGGAATCGATTCATATTTGGCCACGGCCATACTCTGTGTGCACTTATTCAATTTTACTAATGTGTGTGCGCAGCTGGAAAATACATTCGGGGTGATGAAAACAGCTATGTCACGCACGTTCCTATATTTGAGTGTTCCATACTGGGGAGTAATCACTAATGCATAAAATAGTACCCTGAAATGAATTGTTTCTGCATGGGTGCATGGTAAAACACATAAAAAAGGGAATCTATGATGATTTTTCTACATTTATCACGCTTCCCTGTGGGGCTTTTTAAACTTTTTGACCTCAGGGCCCAAATTTTCCACTGTGGATGCCCCGGAACCCGCTGAAATATTAACACTGAATTCGTAATCTTAATTGTGATTTTAATCATATTTGATAATTACATCTAAACTACTTACCGTTCAACAGGATAAAACTTGTCAAGTGACATGAAAGCACGTGTTAATCACAAATATTATTGTCTGGTCAGGCTGATTACAAAATAAATACTAATCAAATATACTGATAAAATCAGAACTAAATGAAATTAGAACTAAAGATTGAAAGTAAATGTACATACAATTACGCAGTGCTAAAATAAACCAATTGTAACTGACTTAATGACAAATAATGATAATATATGTTAAAAAAAAACGGTCAGTAAAATTAAACAAAATGAAAATACAGGTTCACCACTTAAGTCTTAATTTTTGCGCTTAAGAAACTTTTCTATGACTTAAGCTCCAAACTTCTTCTGTTTGCTTCAGATTGTCATTACTGCCACGAGTGGGGGAAAATTTGATTTCAATAGCTGTGAAATAAGATACTTTTTGGCGGTCCAATAATTGTTAAGAAAAGCTGGTCATTTTAACCATATTCGATAATTACATCTAAACTATTTACCATAGTTGTAACATGAAAGCACATGTTAATCGCAAAGATTATTATCAAGGCTTAGGGCAGGCTGATTAAAAAACAAATACTAATCAAATATTCTGCAAAAAATAGACTCAGAAACTGATCAAAACTATATGTACATACAAGTACGCAGTGCTAAAATAAACAAATTCTAACTAACTTAATTATAAATAATGATAATATATGTGTGTGTGTTTTTTTTTAAATAAACTGTTGGTAAAATTAAATTAAATGAAAATATAGGTTCACCACCAAGTCATAATTTTTGCGCTTAAGAAACTTCTTTATGACTTAAGCTCCAAACTTTTTCTGTTTGCTTCATATTGTCATTACTACCACAAGTGGTGGAAAAGTTTATTTAAAATAGCTGTTAAACAGATATTTTTGGGCGTTCCAACAATGGTTAAGAAACACTGGTGATTTTAATTGTATTCAATAATTACATTAAAACTATTTACAGTTTAACAGGATAAACCTTGTCAAGTGACACGAAAGCATGCGTTAATCCCGAAGATTATTATCAAAGCTCAGGTCACGCTAATTAAAAAATAAATATTAATCAACTATTCTGATAAAAATAGACTCAGAAACGTTTGAAAACCAAATGTACATCCAATTACGCAGTGCTAAAATATAAACATTTTAACCAACTTAATGAAAATAATGATAATATAAGTATTTCTTTTTAACTGTCAGTAAAACGAAACAAAATGAAAATACAGGTTCACCAATTAAGTCAGAATTTTTGCGCTTAAGAAACTTCTCTATGACTTAATCTCCAGACTTTTTCCGCATGGTTCAGATAGTCATTACTTCCAAAAGTGGGGAAAATGTTTTTACAATAGCTGTGAAATAAGATACTTTTTGGCGGTCCAACAATTGTTAAGAAAGGCTGGTGATTTTAATTGTATTCGATAATTACATCTAAAATACTTACCGTAGTTGTGACATAGAAGCACAGGTTATTCGCAAAGATTATTATTAAGGCTTAGGGCAGGCTGATTACAAAATAAATACTAATCAAATATTCTGCAAAAAATAGACTCAGAAACTGATGAAAACTAAATGTACATACAATTACGCAGTGCTAAAATAAAAAACTTCTAACTAACTTAATTATAAATAATGATAATATAGTTTTTTTTCTTAAATAAAGTGTTGTTAAAATTAAATGTAATTAAAATAAAGGTACACCACTTAATTCATTATTTTTGCGCTTTAGTAACTTCTCTATGACATAAGCTCCAGACTTTTTCTGTCAGCTTCAGATTGTCATAACTGTCACAAGTGGTGGAAAAGTTCATTACAATACATGTGAAACAGATATTTTTTGTCGGTCACACAATGGTTAAGAAACGCTGGTGATTTTAATCGTTTTCGATAATTACATCCAAAGTACCTACCATTTAACAGGATGAAACTTGTCAAGTGACATGAAAGCACATGTTAATCATAAAGATTATTATCAAGGCTCAGGTCAGGCTGATTACAAAATAAATAATCAAATATCCTGTTAAAAATAAACTCAGAAACTGATGAAAACTAAATGTACATACAATTATGCCGTGCTAAAATAGACAAACTCAAATTAACTTAATGATAAATATAGATAATATATGTTTTTTTTAATAAACTGTCAGTAAAATTTCATGAAATGAAAATACAGGTTCACCAGTAAGTCATCATTTTTGCGCTTAATAAACTTCTCTATGACTTAAGCTCCAGACTTCTTCTGTTTGCTACAGATTGTCATTACTGCCACAAGTGGTTGAAAAGTTTATCACAATAGCTGTGAAACAAGATCTTTTTTGGCAGTCCAACAATGGTTAAGAAACGCTGGTCTAGACAAAATATGCTTTGGTGTACACTTTGTGTACATTTTGCCCTACATTTATAACCACTTTTTTTGAGTCTTTCTGCAAACGGGACGGCATGTTTCAGCAGGTAGAGTGGCTGTCTTGCATACTGGTTCGATCCCCAGCCTGGCGAGATCATGTCCCTGTGTCCTTGAGCAAGATATCGAACACCTAACTTCTTCATGACTTGGTTAGCGTATTGCGTGGCAGTGTCAGTCCTCAGTATGCCACAATTTTGTTGTTTTTCTTGTGCAATGACAATAAAAGCCTATTCTAGTCTATGAAACGGTTTGTGTGTACAGGCGTTACCTCAGATGCAAATGAAACCCTCCACGCCCCTCTCTTGCCAAACGTATCAGAATGTATCGTTTGAAAATGGACTTTGTTTAGATATTTATTTTCAAGACAAAGGTCGTCACCCTTTTTGTCTCTGAAACTGTCCGAGATAAACTGTACATAGATTCACCGGTCATTGCATTAGGTACACCTGTACACGCTCCGATTGATACAGAGCTGCATGAAAAAAGCTTTTCAGTGTTATTGGTACGCATGTCATCCTACCTTCTCCTGGGCTGATTCAATTCAAGTTGTAATTTTGCCGTCTTTTTCTGTCTGCATTTGTCTAATTTCGCCTTTTTTCTACAACAGTCGTTTGTAAAATGTTGTTTATTTTATGAACATCAAAGCAAGCGGGAGGATAATAAATGAGAAGGAATGACAGCGGAAACTTCAGGCAGCAGTTTCTACTGCGCAGAGGGTGAGGAGGCTGACACAGTATGTATGAGGATGACCACATATGTACATCCGTCAATCTTTGACCTCATAAATTGCTTATGGTTTAAAAAAAAGGCACTTTTAAAAAAAGGCTTTCAAGGTGTCCAAAACGAGAAAGCTCACACCCAAATGCATGAACCTAATTACTGGACACTTTGGCATCGTTTTGTTGCATTCACATCGCGTCTCGGCTAGGGTGTTGTTTTGCAAGATGCATAAAGCAAGGGGGAAGCAGCATCCAGGTAAGAAGAGCCTATGCAATCCTTAAGGAAGTCACAAATTAGCAAACAAAAGCAGATTCTGCAGCTACGAAAATTGCACTGGAAAAACTAAAGTCTTACTCGTCCCAGAAGGGTATAAAACAAACGCAAGCCGTCGCATGAAGCCAGCAATGGCTTCGCGCCTACTAGCAGGCCAGACCGGTAAAAATAAGGAGCATAATTAACATAGGAAACAGGTGGAAACACGACTCAATAATAATAAGTGATTACAGCAGGATGACACAGACACAAGGAGAAACCAAAATAGGGGCGTGAGACTTTGACCTAACACACCATATGGAGCAATAATAACTTAAAAACAAAACTCGACATGACAGGACATGACTTGTTTAACACAAATATCCAACATTCTAACAACATTTATAAGTCAGAAAAGATGAAAAGCATCACGAGAAACAACAACATTTAGAGAACCAACTTTTCTTATATATTGGCACCTGTTTTTGTGTATTTGGGATCTGCATAAGTACTGGAAATATGAAAAAAAAACAATGGAGGTATTGCAGGGATATTTATAAAACAATCTCGCTTTCATCCATATTTATCCAAATGAGCAGTTTGGAATTTCCCCAATTTGTGGTGTTTTTTCCAACATGTGATGTCAGAGGATATTTCCATATATGGTAAAGTGTTACCCAACAAGGTTTGTGCGAGTCCATAATTTTCGTCCAATATTGTAGTTAATCAGTTTCTGCTTTTTCTCTGTCCTTTTGTCTTGGGGCAGACTGGCTCATACATGCACATGCATCCTACGCTGTTGCCATTTCTAAAACAAAGTAGCGTATTGTTCACACGTATATCTGTCGGTAGACTCGCTATGGAAGTGCTAAAAACAACAACATGGAGAAGACGCAGTTGAAGTGGAGGCACGTAAATAAGACCACCCACAAAACAGAGCATATTGGAGAGACGGTCAGAAAGCGGCTTGAAGATGGTCTGTAAAACATCATCCATGCAACATTTTGACCACAATTAGATGTTATGTAGACCCCAAGGAAGTATTTTAAATGTAGAAACAAATCATAACATGACCCCTTTAAGGATATCTACATACATATATACCAGGGATGTGAATATTACAACTCACGATTCAATTCTAATACAATTCTTGACGAGATCATTCAGACAGGACTCTCAATTCAACACGGTTCTTCATTGAAACCAATTCTCACGATATATTATTTGGTGTATCAATTACAAAAAAAAAACTGGTTAAAGGTCATAAAAGATCTTCATTTGGCCACTGACTTATGATGTATATGTCTGGCTGGTTTAAAAAAATGTATTTTAAAAAAAAAAAAAGAAGAAGAATCAACATTCGGATGTGAATTAATACATACATATACATGTACATATACTGTAGATACACTTGAAACAGGTTGCATCGTACTGTGAGTTGTGCTGAGCATGCAGAATGAAAACAGAGTAAAATAATGTGAGTTAGCAGCTAGCTGCTTTTAGAACCTATGTCATATGTGTCAAATGATCCGGCCCCATTGGCCATATGAAAATTACCCATTAAAGCAGCACAAAGTAACTTTTTGACCTTCATAAAATATTTTAATAACTTTTGGGATGATACATTGACTTACAATTAGTTGAATGACACCTCTGTTTTGGGCTGAGGGGTTCTGAAGCTACAAAACAACAACAAAAAACTAAACGTTTTGTGAGATGAGACAAAAAAAGAAAAAGAGAGCTACCCGGATAAAAGGACAGTCAAGAATCAACATTGCCTCGCTGGCATGAGCTCAAAGACGAGGAAAGATTTCAGACTGATGTTGCCTGGGCTCTGTTCCTGCTGGACGAGTAAGTAACTTTCGATGCTCAAATCAAAATGCTAATGCTAATGTTAGCTTGCTGACAGGACCAGCCTTGCAACAACCTCAAAAGTACTCTATAACGAAGAAACTAAGTTTGAGTAAATATTTGTAGACTCCAGCTATTGACACATTTCTTCAGACTGAATCATCAATCAATCAATCAATCATTGTTTATTTTGTGGGTTCTTCCGAGGATGTCGTAGTCGTAATGATTTGTGCAGTCCTTTGAGACATTTGTGATTTGGGGCTATATAAATAAACATTGATTCATCAAACATTGATTGATTTACATAGCCCTAAATCACAAGTGCCTAAAAGGGCTGCACAAGCCACAACAACATCATTAGTTCAGATCCCACATAAGGGCAAGGAAAAACTCACAACCCAGTGGGATGTCAATGTGTATGACTATGAGAAACCTTTGAGAGGACCGCAGATGTGTGTGTGTGTGTGTGTGTGTGTCCCCTCTAGGGGAGACCGGATGCAATGAACGTCGAGTGGGTCCAGCATTATATTGTGAAAGTCCAGTCCATAGTGGATCACATAATAGTGAGAGTCCAGTCCATAGTGAGGCCAGCAGGAGACCATCCCTGAATCAATGTGGTCTTATCATGTCGGTTTGGATGCACGTGACAGTAGTTTCTGACAATTTACGACACTATGCGCCGGTGCTCATGGGAAATGTGTTCTTCCTTCAGGCAAAACACTACTGCGTTGGTCCACTGGCCTCGGCAAAATCAACCAAAACTGACAGCTCTTTAACGATGCGTGGAAAGACAGTCAGAAGTGGTCATTGTGACAACAACAAGGCATGCTGGGAAACACATACTGTACTTCTCAGACATGTGCTTAGACTTGCTAACTCTTCTTGATTCAGCGGAAAACTCCCGGAAATTGCCCTTGTCTACGGAGTTACTAACCTCCCACATTCAGCTGTTTTGGTGTGCGTATAAAACATTGTAGCTTTTGCCCAGGTGATAAGGATAACAAGGAGAAAGTCAATCAATGATCACAATTAATTCTGTTTGACCGGTGATCTAAAGGGTGACCTACCTTTTTTTTCATTATTATGTTTTTTCTCAATCCCGCAGAAAAAAACTATTTAGAGACCACCAAGAATTCAAAAAGCGTCTCCCTGTCCTTCAACATCTCTGAGATCCGGAAAAGTGTGGGCGACAGCCGCCTGCTGACCACCGCCGAGCTACGGATGCTCATCAAGCAACCGGCGATACCCGATGAGCAGCGGGTGGAGCTGTACCACGGCGTGGGGGCGACGGCCCGATACCTGGCCTCCCGCTTTGTCACCAACCAATGGAAGGACAAGTGGTTGTCCTTTGACGTCACGGAGACCTTGCAGGACTGGATCAAAGGCGACAGTGAGTTGGAGACATTGAACCAGGTTTACAAGTCGGTTAACAAATGTTTTAAGTCCTGTTTTTAACATCTGTTCTGGCAGAGGACGAGCAGGGGTTTGAACTTCGGCTCTTCTGCGAGTGCGGACAGACGAGAGCCGACGCCACTTTTAGCTTTTCCATCTCGGGCATCGACGGCGATCGGAGCGACATCGGAATGTTGAAGCAGATGACCCAGCAGCCACCTTACATCCTGACCATGTCCATCCCGCAGAGCGCCAGCAGTAACTCCACGTCACGCAAGCGACGCGCTGCGGAAACACGGGACACCTGCACGGCGTAAGTCAACGTTCCAAATTGCAATTCGGTTCAGTTTTGCACAGTATGTCTAGAAAGCACTGATGGCACCATCCTACACTGCAAATAGTTTGCCAAGATGTAAAATTGTATTTCTACGAATTTCCCTAGTTTTAGGAGATATTTACTTTTTTGTTATCATTGACTTTACATCATTATTTTAATTTTAGTAAGGAAAATTATACAAAACTGAAAACCAGTGAAGTTGGCATGTTGTGTAAATCGTAAATAAAAACAGAACACAATTATTTGCAAATCCTTTTCAACCTATATTCAATTGAATAGACTGCAAAGACAAGATACTTAACATTCGAACTGGTAAACTTTATTTTTGCAAATATTAGCTCATTAGGAATTTGATGTTTGCAACATGTTTCAAAAAAGCTGGCACAAGTGGCGCAAAAGACTGAGAAATTTGAGGATTGCTCATCAAACACTTATTTGGAACATCCCACAGGTGAACAGGCTAATTGGGAACAGGTGAGTGCCATGGTTGGGTATAAAAGCAGCTTCCATGAAATGCTCAGTCATTCACAAACAAGGATGGGGCGAGGGTCACCACTGTGTGAACAAAATTGTGAGTAAATAGTCCAACAGTTTAAGAACAACATTTCTCAACAAGCTATTGCAAGGAATTTAGGGATTTCACCATCTATGGTACGTAATATCATCAAAAGGTTCAGAGAATCTGGAGAAATCCCTGCACGTGTGCAGCAATGCCCGTGACCTTCGATCCGTCAGGTGGTAGTGCATCAAAAAGCAACATCAGTGTGTAAAAGATATCACCACATGGGCTCAGGAACGCTTCAGAAAACCACTGTCAGTAACTACAGTACGTCGCTACATCTGTAAGTGCAAGTAAAAACTCTACTATATAAAGTGAAAGCCATTTATCAAAAACACCCAGACACGCCGCCGGCTTCTCTTGGCCCGAACTCATCTTAGATGGACTGATGCAAAGTGAAAAATTGTTCTCTGGTCTGACGAGCCTACATTTTAAATTGTTTTTGTAAACAGTGGACGTCATGTCCTTCGGACAAAAGAGGAAAAGAACCGTCCGGACTGTTATAGGCGCAAAGTTCAAAAGCCAGCATCTGTGATGGTATGGGGGTGTATTAGTGCCCAAGGTATGGGTAACTTACACATCTGTGAAGGCACCATTAATGCTGAAAGTTACATACAGGTTTTGGAGCAACATATGTTGCCATCCAAGCAACGTCTTTATCATGGACGCCCCTGCTTATTTCAGCAAGACAATGCCAAGCCACATTCTACACGTGTTACAACAGCGGGGCTTCGTAGTAAAATAATGCAGGTACTAGACTGGCCTGCCTGTAGTACAGACTTGTCTCACATTTAAAATGTGTGGTGCAATATGCAGCCTAAAATACCACAACAGAGACCCCGGACTGTTGAACAAATTAAGCTGTACATCAAGCAAGAATGGGAAATAATTCCACCTGAAACACTTCAAAAATCCCAAATGTTTACTGAGTGTTTTTAAAAGGAAAGGCCATGTAACACAGTGGTAAAAATGCCCCCAAGCCAACTTTTTTGTAATGTGTTACTGCCATTAAATTCCAAGTAATGATTATTTGCAAAAAAACAAAAATGTGTTTTTTTAGTTCGAACTAAATTAATTATCTTGTCTTTGCAGTCTGTTCAATTGAATTTAAGTTGAAAATGATTTGCAAATCATTGTATTGTGTTTTTATTTACAATTTACACAACGTGCCAACTTCACTCGTTTTGGGTTTTGTATTTTGTTTATTCTAGTTAAAAAAGTATTGAGAAAATAACTATTGAAAGAAAATATTTTGTTTTATTCCACAAAGAATTGCAAGTTAAGTAATGCTTGTTTTCAGGATGAAAACACCCATTTCGAGTTCTACAAATCTTAAATCTGCATGTTTTATCAATTCAAATTACCGTATTTCCTTGAATTGCCGCAGGGCATATAGTATGCGCCTGCCTTGAATTGCTGCCGGGTCAAACTCGCTTCCCAAAATAATTAGCGCATGCTTTGTATTACCGCCTGGTCAAACTCGTGACGTCACGAGTGACACTTCCCTTGTCATCATTTTCAAAATGGAGGAGGCTGATTTCAATACCCGTAATTTGAAATCGCATAAAGGGAAGAAGATTAAGAGCTATTCAGTAGCATTTAAGGTCCAAGCTTACATCACACTCAAATTTTTACTGCATACCTTTGGTAAGTGCCGGAGTGAGAAGAGATTTTAAAATAATTAGCGCATGCTTACTTTTACCGCATGACTGAGAAGAGGTTTTAAATTAATTTGCGCCCCTGCAGCAATTCAAGGAAATACGGTAACTGTAACTGCATGGGCAGATAATTAAACATTTTTTTTGTATTTTTCCCTAAAATCTGGTCTTTTCATCTTGGATTTGGTCAGCTCTCTTTTGCATAGTAGTAGGACCGGGTTACGTTTTTTGACCCTTAAAAAGATTTAGTTTCTGTTAAATATTACTCATTTAACAAGCTAGGGTTGATACAGTAGCCTGCCGCCTCGTGAGTATTGTAATATAGACGTCCTTTGCTATGATGCGCTTTAAAGTTTGCACTGGAAAAAATGCCCCTCTTAAAAAGAAAGAACAGAAAAAAAAAGAATATAAGTTTGTTTTTGCTTGTAATGAGTAAACAAATCTGCCAATGGAACAAGTCAATCTTGTCTTGGTAAGATTTCATGAAATAAGACATTGTATTTATTCTTGGAATTAGCAATTAAAACATATGATTAGCTACACTTATTCATATCGTGAAGTTGTGTGTCTTATAACAAACCTGTTCAGAAGAATTATTTTATTCCTCAGAAGATTTATTGCCTGATAAATGCTTATGTCTTACTGAAAAATTCCTATTCAGCATATTGTTTGGATATTTTTAGATATACTTTATACTTTGTGAGGTTGTGAGTTTTTCCAGTGTGCGGCTTGTAAAAGTGACAGTGTGGGTGTTAACTCATGTCTAGAGTGCATTATTAATGTCAGAAACCTTATTTATAAAGTCGTAAACAGGTTTATTATGATGTAGTTGTAAAAAGAATCAGTTTATAATTCATAATTCGTACTTGAACCAATTAACAGTGATAAAAGAGGGTTTACTGGATAGTACACTTGGTGACCAGAAGTAGATTTGGCTATTAGGGGCCGAGTGTGTGCATAACAGAAAAAACCAACAAAAATGCAGTTCAAGTACACTTATGATTAGATATTGAAAAAATAAGTATTATTATTTTACAGGTTATGTAAATATTTGTATTGACAGTAAATATTCACATATGAACCATAAACACAAAGACTACCTGCATGTTGATAACTAAAATTTGGTTCAATCCAATATGTTCAATGTGTTCAATTGTCATGTGTTTTATTTTTCGGATAATATCCACAGGGAAAAGGGAAAGAAACATGTTTGGTTACGTCTACGCAGTGAAGCCAATTCAAAACTGCTTTTCTGCTTCAATATTAATTGAGAAAGTAAACAAAAACCCAATAAACGGGCAAAAACTATGAAAACACAAATGTTTTTTAGTCTCTATATTTTTAGGAAAAAGGCTCGGCTATAAGATAAACTTAAATAGTACGATCGTTTTAATAGAAAGACGGCTGCAAAGAATGTTAGAATGACAGCATTTGAAGCGATGCTAAATTACCAAATATCTCTACAGCACAGGTGTCAAACTCAAGGCCCGGGGGGCAAATCTGGCCAGCCACATTGTTGTATGTGGCCCGCGAAAGCCAGGAAATAATATGCATTAATAATATGCTTAATCTTTTCTTCTTAAATATATTGTTTTTTTCCCTTTTGACATTAAACATCATGTACTGAATGCATTTGCATATCTTTTAAAATTCAATATTATCAAAATCAAAATTATATTATTCCAAAAATATTTTTTGTTGAAATAAAGATAAATACTGTCCTTAAATATGTGCTTGACTTATGATTTCAAAACAAATTATCAATCGAATTGAAGAATGGCAATAGATTCTACAGTTAAATTCCGTCGACTGAATTTTTTCTACCGTAAAATACACTTTAGTACTGTTTTTTTCCATATACAGTAAGACACTAAGACATTAAAACAAACAAACAAAAACTTTAAAACAACAAGATTTTACGTTAAAAAAACAACAACTTGAATTTTACCGCTCCATTCCATTCCATTTATTAACTTTTTTTATATGCTGTAAAACACCTACTGCTTTTTCTGTAAAATTCTGGTGACTGAGCTGCCAGTTTTTAAAGCAAAATTTTAATATTTTTTTGCAGCTTATGTAAAAAAATATATTGTTATTTTTTTATAAACATAGATGTATATTCATATATTAGTCATTGTTAAAAGTAGCCCTCTGAGGGCAATCATCACTGCGATGTGGCCCTCAGTGAAAACGAGTTTGACATCCCTGCTCTACTGTTTTTTGAATAAATGAGGCTGTGCTTCTGCGAGACCCAACAAAAACAAAAACCTGCAGAGCACAACACTATGTCGTTGTGGCCGAGTGTTTTTGCCAGGGGCCGGTCCGGCGTCCTAGCAACCAATGTACGACGATGTGCTTCTTTATGAGATTATGGCCAAATCCTTAACTGGCACGATTTCCATGCAGCCAGACCGAGACCTGCTGCGTGAGGAGCCTGTACATCGACTTCAGGAAGGATTTGGGATGGAAGTGGATCCACCGGCCAACTGGCTACCATGCCAACTACTGCATGGGCTCCTGCACCTACATCTGGAATGCTGAGAACAAATACTCTCAGGTACGTGGGTTGGAGTTTACTTCAAGGGGATTAAAACCTGCCCATGTTGGAGCTCATAAAGCATTTTTTTAATGCGCCTGCAATATTACTGGAAAAACTAAACTAATTAAGGGTTCCTGGAAGTTTGCCCAACCAATCTACATGTGCTTTGTAGACTTGGAGAAGGCATTTGAACTTGTCCCTCGGGAAGCCCTGTTGGGAGTGCTCAGAGAGTATGGGGTATCGGACTGTCTGATTGTGGTGGTCCGCTCCCTGTATGATCAGTGTCAGACCTTGGTCCGCATTGCCGTTAGTAAGTCATACCCGTTTCCAGTGAGGGTTGGACTCCGCCGAGGCTGCCCTTTGTCATTGATTATGTCCATAACTTTTTGGGGGAGATTTGGTTTGGTGGCTGCAGGATTAGGTCTCTGCTTTTTGCAGATGATGTGGTCCTGATGGCTTCATCTGGCCAGAATCTTCAGCTCTCACTGGATCGGTGCTCAGCCAAGTGTGAAGCGACTGGGATGAGAATCAGCACCTCCAAGTCCGAGTCCATGTGTCTCGCCCGGAAAAGGGTGGAGTGCCATCTCCAGGTTGGGGAGGGGATCCTGCCCCAAGTGGAGGAGTTCAAGTACCTCGAAGTCTTGTTCACGGGTGAGGGAAAAGTGAATCGTGAGATCGACAGGCGGATTGGTGCAGCGTCTTCAGTAGGTCGATCTACGTTCCCATCATCACCTATGCTCAAGAGCTTTGGGTTATGACCGAAAGCACAAGATTACAGGTACAAGCGGCCGAAATGAGTCTCCACCGCCAGTTGACGGGGTTCTCCCTTAGAGATACAGTGAGGAGCTCAAGGTAAAGCTGCTGCTCCTCCACATTGAGAGGAGCCAGATGAGGTGGTTCGGGCATCTGGTCAGGATGCCCGAACGCCTCCCTAGGGAGGTGTTTAGGGCATGTGCGACCGGTAGGAGGCCACGGGGAAGACCCAGGACACGTTGGGAAGACTATGTCTCCCGGCTCGCCTGAGAACGCTTTGGGATACCCCCGGAGGAGCTAGACGAAGTGGCTGGGGAGATTGAAGCCTGGGCTTCCCTGCTTAGGCCCCCGCAGAAGAAGATGGATGAATGGAACTAAGTTAAATCTTTGTTTTTCTTCAGATTCTGGCCTTGTACAAGCACCACAACCCCGGAGCCTCAGCCCAGCCGTGCTGCGTCCCTCAGACTCTGGAACCACTTCCCATTCTTTACTACGTCGGCAGGCAACACAAGGTACGTATACATTTGTTTTTAACTTTGAACGCGGCCACTAAGTTTCACACATTTGTTTTAGGTGGAGCAGCTGTCCAACATGATCGTCAAGTCCTGCAAGTGCAGCTAAAGTTGACAGCTCTACCTTCAAGATGTGGGAGAATCCTGCTTCGGGACCACCGATGGTGAAATGTAGGAGTGGAATACGGAGAACAAACTATTCCTCCTGGAAGTCCCCTCGCCATGATGGACTGAAACCATGGACTTCCTTCTATTGATGTCATTGATAATATTGTATATACTTTTTTTTTCTACATTACATACGTGATTAATTTATTTTTTGGACGGACACACGTGTCACATCAGGACCAAAGTGACATCTTTGGATAGATTAAAAAAAAATTATGTTGCTCCAGAGGGTCACGGAAGCTGCATGGCTTGGAAAACAGCTGTTGTTCTGGGTTTTCCCAGGGGACATTGCCACAGGTGTGTTTGCAGAGACCATAAAAGACGGTTCCACAGTACAAAGTCCTTCTTAACAAAGGCAGGTTTGACATTTTTTTTGAGCCGTGTAAAGTGTTTTGATAAAGTTTGCTGTCATGATTGAATTTTAGCTTATCCAAATTAAGCTTTCCAGGCTGACACCTCCACCCATAATGCCACCATACTCACTTTTTTTGCATCACGTTTCAGATTTGTATGAGGATCTTGTTTTTTTTTTTGCACCATTCACTTCTTGCAGAGTCATGTGTTTTAGGAACAAAAGCGACATTGTGTAACATGTTTGCCAGTGCACTTCATGTGTGAATGTTGTAAATAGAAACACAGTAAATAAAAAGTGATGTTACATGGGTATGTCAACATACTTCGGTCAGGGGTCAAGTGTGAAAATGTAGCCTAGCGCCTATTACCACCAGGCTTGTGAAAAATGTGTTCCCCAAATTTCATAAGTTTTGTATTGAATTTGAATTACGATTCGAGTTGAAGGAAGTAGAATTGAAATTCCATGATATTCTAATTGATAATGTTGGTGTATTGTAGACTTACACTTTACATAAAATGCCATACAAGACTGTTTTACATCCATTGATCCATCCATTTCTACAGCTTATTCCCTTCGGGGTTGCGGGGGGCATTGGTGCCAATCTCAGCTACAATCGGGCGGAAGGCGGTGTACACCCTGGATAAGTCGCCAACTCATCGCAGACTGTTTTACTTATTTTACAGAAATATAACTATGAACTTCAACAAGCATTATATTTTAACAACAGTAAAACAATTTTTACGGACATTTAGGGAAAAGAGCCAAGAAATATGTGTTTCTTAGCTGTGGTCCGTGTGGGGTACAGCACTACTCCCTTGCACTACACTTTTCCACCACTTGTGGCACTAATGGCAATATCAAAAATTATGATCAAATTGGGGAAGCTGTGTTTTCATTTACATTTAAAGTTTTTGACAGTTTATTTAAGAAACATATTTGTTATTATAATTCCATATTCATTTAATAAGAATGTATTTTTTTTGTTTTGGATTAACACATGCTCTGATATCATTTGACAAAGTTAAAGACCTACTGAAATGAGATGTTCTTATTTAAACGGGGATAGCAGGTCCATTCTATGTGTCATACTTGATCATTTCGCAATATTGCCATATTTTTGCTGAAAGGTTTTAGTAGAGAACATCCACGATAAAGTTCGCAACTGGAGAAAAGCCCTGCCTCTACCGGAAGTCGCAGACGATGACGTCACATGTTGATGGCTCCTCATATCTTTACATTGATTTTAATGGGAGCCTCCAACAAAAACAGCTATTCAGACCGAGAAAACGTCAATTTCCCCATTAATTTGAGCGAGGATGAAAGATTCGTGTTTGAGGATATTGATAGCGACGGACTAGAAAAAAATAATAATAATAAATAAAAGTTTAAAAAAAAAACGCGATTGCAATCGCGTTGCATTGAGACGGATTCATATGTTTTCAGGCACATTTACTAGGATAATTCTGGGAAATCCCTTATCCTTCTATTGTGTTGCTAGGGTTTTAGTGAGTTTAACTGTAACTGATAGTCGGAAGTGTACGTCCACGGCCGGGTGTTGACGCGCAGTGTCTCGGGGAAGTCGACGGCAGCTGTATGAACGGCACAAACTCAGCTGATATCCGGTAAGAGGCGACTTTTTAACCACAATTTTCTCACCGAAATCTGTTGGTAGACATGTAGTCGGGATCCATGTCCGCTGTGATTCATAGTAAAGTTTCAACTCCGTGAATTTAAAAAAAGGAATCACCGTGTGTGTGTGTGGCTAAAGGCTAAAGCTTACCAACTCCGTCTTTCTACTTTGACTTCTCCAATATTAATTGAACAAATTGCAAAAGATTCAGCAACACAGATCTCCAAAATACTGTGTAATTATGTCGTTAAAGCAGACGACTTTTAGCTGTGTGTGAGTGCAGCGCTCATAATCATAACAGCCCGTGACGTCACGCGTACACGTCATCATTACGCAACGTTTTCAAGAAAAAAGTCCCGGGAAATTTAAAATTGCAATTTAGTAAACTAAAAAGGCTGTATTGGCATGTGTTGCAATGTTAATATTTCATCATTGATATATAAACTATCAGACTGCGTGGTGGGTAGTAGTGGGTTTCAGTAGGCCTTTAAGTTAAGTAAGTTAGATATAACTATTAGACACCAATAAAATTAGGAGTAAGAATAGTAATTCAGGGTTCATATTTGTGTGGGCCCCGGGCCCCTCCGTAATGGAAAGGTTGAGCCCCGAGGTCCAAAACGATATACTCATTTCCAGAGGTGGGTAGTAACGCGCTACATTTACTCTGTTACATTTACTTGAGTAACTTTTGGGATAAATTGTACTTCTACGAGTAGTTTTTATGCAACATACTTTTACTTTTACTTGAGTATATTTATAGGGAAGAAACGCTACTTTTACTCCGTTCCATTTATCTAAATTAAGCTCGCTACTCGTTACTTTTTTTATCGATCTATTAATGTTTGTTTTGGTTAATGACAGAGCTTCAAAGTAACGCATGCCTGCGTTTCACCAATCACATGCAGTCACTGGTGACGTTGGACCAATCAAACAGAGCCAGGCGGTCACATGACCGTGATACGTAAAACCCGACTTAAACATTTTGACAAACTTATTGGGGTGTTACCATTTAGTGGTCAATTGTACGGAATATGTTCTGTACTGTGCAATCTAATAATAAAAGTTTCAATCAATCAATCAAAAGTGTAAAGGAAAAAAGACACTTTTTATTTCAACCGTACTTCCCGTCATAAGCCTAAAGACTGATCGCACAGTTCCTGTCTTCACAATAAAAGTGCCGCTCCATCGCGCCTGCGCTAACAAAATAAGAGTCTCCGAAAGCCAGCGCAAACAAGCTAGCAAACTACGGAGTTTGCCGGCAATGTTTTTCTTGTAAAGTGTATAAAAACGAATATGGAAGCTGGACAAATAAGATGCCAAAAACCAACGACTTTCATGTGGTATTAGACAGAAAAGAGGAACTTTTTTTCTCCTCCATTTGAAAACATAGACGTCTGATTCCAATCTATGCAAGTCATCAGAATCAGGTAATACACCTACTTATATTCTTGTCTCCATGAAAGATAGGAATCTATATGTTAAACATGCATGTATATTCATTAAAACACCTTCAACATGTAAACAAAAACGGCAAAATAAATACATATAAATTATATACTGTATATATAAATGTATGTGTATATATATATATATATATATATATATATATATATATATATATATATATATATATGATATGTGTGTGTGTAAATGATTTGTGTGTGTATGTATGATATGTGTGTGTATAAATGATATATGATATGTATGTATATGTATATATGAGGTAGATCACCTCGACTTGGTCATTTATTAAGTAATTGATAAACGTTGCAAAACTTTTTGGGGTGTTCCCATTTAGTGGTCAATTGCACGGAATATGTACTGTACTGTACAATCTACTACTACAAGTTTTAATCAATCAATCAATCAATCAATCAATCAATCAATCAATCAATCAAATAAATGAGTGCCTACTGAGGCTATGGTGCTGTTAAGTTATTGTGGCTCTATGTGCCATTTTTTTATTTTATATTAATGTACTATTATTTAATATATATTATTGTTTTAGTTGCTTTAGAGATATTCCTGGCTCTGAATTTGCTCATTGCTATTTTTATGTTTTTGTGCATTATTTGTTGCCGTAATCAGGTTACTCATCAGTTACTCAGTACTTGAGTACTTTTTTCACAACATACTTTTTACTTTTACTCAAGTAAATATTTGGGTGACTACTCCTTACTTTTACTTAAGTAATAAATCTATAAAGTTACAGTACTCTTACTTGAGTACAATTTCTGGCTACTTTACCCACCTCTGCTCATTTCTGGGGTACTCGGCCTGGTAAACATTGAAGACCCCTGCTGTCGTGACAGCCTTGTCAGTCCGCTATGCTAACACTAACCTTCATGGATGCACAACGGCATTCTTAGCATGGCCAACGCCGACGATACAGGGAGCGTGCCATGGCAGCATTTTTACACCACCTCCACAGGCCTCACCTCTCTCAGAGCTCCAGGGATTACTGGCTGGATTGGGAATGAGGTGCGCAGGTCCGGACCCGTTGGTAAAGCCCAGACTTAGGGGCCGTGACTACATGGAAAAGTCAACGTGCGTATGTGTGGAGGATGAAAACAGTGAACCCTCTGACACGCGGCCGCCCAACACTCCACTTACGTAAGCCGCATACTCTTGGATGCTTGCGCTGCTAACAAGGTGACGATGATCTGTGCTGTCTTGTTCCAAAGCTGGTCATGTTACCCAGGATTCCTGAGAAGCGTGCCTCCGGCGAGCAGACTCTGTGAGAGCGAAACACAGAGTCAAACTAAACAACACGAGATCTGTTGCCAGGTCTGATATTTTACCAGTCTTGAGGTACAAAATGTTCTTGGCAGGACACATGTAATTGGAATGTTACAAGGAGAAAAAGGGCGTAATTAAGCAACCACAACAAGGTAAAGACAAGTTATTTTTGTGGGGGCATGGAGCATTGAAACTGGCCTCTAACGAGGGCAGCGAGCTCTCCCTGCGATGACGAAGCGAGCCAATGTCAGCAGGCCCATAAATCTGTCACCGTGAAAATGGAAAGCTCCCGAAGGGGAGTCAAACTCAAGTGGGCTCATCCTTTAAGGCATCGCTCGTTTCGCAGCAGCTGCTTCCTGTCGGGCCCTCCGGCTTTTGATGGGGGGCAACGAAAAACTGCTGACACGACCCAGAGAGTGTGGAGAAAAGTTGGGAGGTGTGGAGGGGGGGGGGGGTGGTACACTTGAATGCGTGTACCAGTGTTTTCACATGACAAGCAGGTGCTCTGTCACCATCAGTGTGAGTTTACACTAGTGTTGTCCCGATACCAATATTCTGGTACCGGTACCAAAATTATTTCGATACTTTTCAGTACTTTTCTTAATAAAGGGGACCACAAATAATTGCATTATTGGCTTTATTTTAACAAAAAATATTTTTCTTATTGCAAGTTTTTCCTTCAATAAAATAGTGAAAATACAAGACAACTTGTCTTTAGTTAATAAGTAAAAAAAAATAAAGGCTCCTAATGTAGCTGCTGACATAGGCAGTTCTATTATTTTGTCAAAATAATTAAGGACAAGCAGTAGGAAATGTATCTATTTGTTCATTTACTGTTAATATCTGCTTAATTTCTCTCTTAACATGTTCTAACTACACTTTTGTTAAAATCACTTATTATTCTGTTGTTTGATACTTCACATTAGTTTTGGATGATACCACGAATTTGGGTATCAATCCGATACCAAGTAGTTACGGGATCATACAGCGCACATATTTAAAGTGTCCATTTTATGTGTCCAGGTACATATTTCCTAAGTTTATAAACATAATATACATTTTTTTTAAACTAAAGAAGATGTTATGATGCCAAAGAATATTGACGTAATCATAGTAGTATCGACTAAATACGCTCCTGTACCTGATATCGTTACAGTGGATGTTAGGTGCAGAGCCACCAATGGCTTTTTTTTTTTAGATTTTAGAATAGAATAGAATAGAATAGAATAGAATAGAAAGTACTTTATTGATCCCTGGTGATTATTCAGCACCACAGTTTGCTCACAATAGACAATAATAATAATAAATAATATATAACATATATTATATATATATATATAATATATGAATAATATAAATATATTCTACATATATTCTACATTTAAGAGCAGCCAAGAAGGATATATCCATTATACAGTCTGATGGTCGGTATGAAAGACCTCCTGTGTCGTTCTGTGTTGCATTTTGGGAGTCTGAGCCTTCCACTGAACGTGATCATTCTCTCCGCAAGGTCCGATTGTAGTGGGTGGGAGGTGTTATCCATAATGGCGAGAACATTTTGACGCCGGTGAGCTACGGTGTGTGGTTAAAGTTAAAGTCAAAGTACCAATGATTGTAGTGAAGCATATTTAGCTATTGCTCGTCCTGCAGGGATTATACTTGGAAGAAACTTACTTTATTTGTCTCCATGGAGGCGAGGATTAGTGATTTAGAAGTAGCTAAAACACTGCCGACAGCGGCTAGACTTTAGCAAGCCATGTCTAAAAGCACCTCTTCTTGAGGGCGTTTCAGTGTTATAACTTCACCTTTATTGTTAGTTTTTGAGCCAAAATGCGTCCGTTCTCCCTTTTCTGTCTACACATTTAGTTATAGTACAGAAAATTATTCATTAGTATCGCGGTACTATACTAATACCGGTTTACCGTACAACCCTAGTTTACACCAGCAATGTTAATATTTGGTTACATGTCCCTTGGCAAGTTTCACTGCAATAAGGCGCTTTTGGTAGCCATCCACAAGCCTCTGGTTGAATTTTTGACCACTCCTCTTGAAAACATGTATGCAGTTAAGCTAAATTTGTTGTTTTTCTGACATTGACTTGTTTCTTCAGCATTGTCCACCCGTTTAAGTCAGGACTTTGGGAAGGCCATTCTAAAACCTTAATTCTAGCCTGATTTAGGCAATCCTTTACCACTTTTGACGTGTGTTTGGGGTCATTGTCCTGTTGGAACACCCAACTCCGCCCAAGACCCAACCTCAGGGCTGATGATTTTAGGTTGTCCTGAAGAATTTGGAGGTAATCCTCCCTTCATTGTCCCATTTACTGTCTGTAAGGCATCAGTTTCATTTGCGGCAAAACAGGCCCGGATCAAAATACTAACAACACCATGCTTGACGGTAGGAATTGGTTTTCCTGGGATTAAAGGCCTCACTTTTTCTCCTACAAATATATTGCTGGGCATTGTGGCCAAAAAGCTAAAACATTTTTCTTCATCTCACCACATAACTTTCCTCCAGAAGGTCTTATCTTTGTCCATGTGATGTCAGAGGAGGGGTCAAAAATTCAACTAGAAGCTTGGCAAAAGCTTGTGGATGGCTACCAAAAGCGCCTTAATGCAGTGAAACTTGTCAAGGAACATGTAACTAAATATTAACATTGCTGTATGTATACTCTTGACCCAGCAGATTTGGTCACATTTTCTGTAGACCCATGATAAATTCATAAAAGAACCAAACTTCATGAATGTTTTTTTGTGACCAACAAGTATGTGCTCTAATCACTCTATTACAGAAAAACAACAGATGTAGAAATTATTGGAAAGTCAAGACAGCCATAACATATTCTTTACATGTGTATGTAAACTTGTGACCACAACTGTACTTCAAAGTTTCTCTAATGTGTTTGTATTTTTACCACATTCTGTCTTTTTTTGCTGCCTAAGTTAAGCATTTTAAAGCATAAAAATGGCTAAATGAACTAAAAATATCAATAATAGAGAAGTATTAGCCACTGGATGAGACCAAACCAATCAGCGCACGCTGTTCAGTATTGTAGCCTCTGATTGGCTCAGTCTCAGACAGCATTACTATCAGTGGCGGGCCGTGTGTTTCTAACCTAGGATTTCAGTGATGACCTACTTAGTCCGACTTCACCTCTCAAAATCTCGTAATGTATGCCATCATATGGACACAGCTGGAGATACTATACAGAAACACACTTGCACACTACTGAGCATTGATCCCCTCAACAGTGTACAAAACGGTCTATTTTTCCACGCATTTAAAATTCAATAAACCCGCTTCATCATACATGGTACTGTCAAAATTAAAATAAATTGTACAAAACAAATGAAACATGAAAAAAATGAAGAAATCAAATATTAAAACTCACAATTTGTAGAACCTATTCGACGCCGTATAAGCCACTGGTACTGCTCGTAGTCTTCGGTTGATTTGTGTGAAAGTCGCAGGCAAACCACTTCACCGCCGGGAAATGTTCTGGTGTTGGCCGACCTCGTGTCACAAGATGTAATTTCTCTTAAGTATCTTTCTTAAAAATGCCCTTGCAAATATATATCTCCCAAATAAACAAAAAAATTTCAAATTTTTTGTGAGTACAGGTGAGTTTTCTGTGGCTTTCTATGGCTCGTATGACACCGGTGCCACCTCCTGTTTTCGCAACCTGTGATTGGATACTCACTTGGGACTCCCAAGTGAATATCCAATCACAGTGTTAAGGCCAGATAGAAGGCCTTACTGACAACACAACAACTTGTGATCTTATTGGCTGTGGCAATTGTCTATCACTGTATGTCCCCGTTACAGTGGACAGACGCCTGCATTGTTGATTCTGAATGCCCCAGGCAGAATTCGTTCAGCGTGGCAACATAAGCTACTGAATTCTGATTGGATACAAACCTTAACCTAAAAAAAACAACAGCTCTGGAAAGAGCATAATATGACATGAAGAGAATATGAATACTTTTAGACATTTAGGGAAAGTAAATTAAAAAATAATTGTATCTTTAATTATGATCATGATTTCTGGTTATGTTAGGCCAGCAGAGAAGGCCACTGATTACTATACAATGGTAGCCCAACTAAGATGCTCAGTTGGTTCCACGACCGAGCTCGTGACTAAAAAAACTCATATTTTAAAGGCCTACTGAAATGAGATTTTCTTATTTAAACGGGGATAGTAGGTCCATTCTATGTGTCATACTTGATAATTTCGCGATATTGCCATATTTTTGCTGAAAAGATTTAGTAGAGAACATTGACGATAAAGTTCGCAACTTTTGGTCGCTAATAGAAAAGCCTTGCCTTTACCGGAAGTAGCAGACGATGACGTCACCCGTTAATGGCTCCTCACACCCTCACATTGTTTTTAATGGGAGCCTCCAACAAAAAGAGCTATTCGGACCGAGAAAACGACAATTTCCCCATTAATTTGAGCGAGGATGAAAGATTCGTGTTTGAGGATATTGATAGCACGGAATACAAAAAATATAAAAAAATATATCAAGTATATAAAAGGCGATTGCATTGGGGTGGATTCAGATATTTTTAGACACATTTACTAGGATAATTCTGGGAAATCCATTATCTTTCTATTGTGTTGCTAGTGTTTTAGTGAGTTTAATTGTACCTGATAGTCGGAGAAGTGTGTGTCCACGGGTGTATTGAGGCCAGTGTCTGAGGGAAGCCGACGGCAGCTGTATGGACGGCAAGCTCAGCTGATCTCCGGTAAGTGGCGACTTTTTACCACAATTTTCTCACCAAAAACTGCTGGTTGACATTTGACTGCTCTGATCTATAGGAAAGCTTCACCTCCGGGAAATTTAAACAAGGAATCCCCGTGTGTTTGTGTGGCTAACGGCTAAAGCTTCCCAACTCCATCTTTCTACTTTGACTTCTCCATTATTAATTGAACAAATTGCAAAAGATTCAGCAGCACAGATGTCCAAAAATACTGTGTAATTATGCTGTTAAAGCAGACGACTTTTAGCTGTGTGTGTGCGCAGTTCTAATATTTCCTTACAGTCCGTAACGCCACGCGTACATGTCATCATTCCGCTACGTTTTCAACGAGAAACTCCCGTAAAATTTAAAATTGCAATTTAGTAAACTAAAAAGGCCGTATTGGCATGTGTTGCAATGTTAATATTTCATCATTGATATATAAACTATCAGACTGCGTGGTCGGTAGTAGTGGGTTTCAGTAGGCCTTTAAATCAGCTCCCCCACATTAAAATTAGTTGAAACCATATTAATCTGTGCTTGGCCCTCCCAAAAAAACACAATTTTATCATGAAAAGCAAACTTTTGGATAACAAATATTGTTTGAAAGAATAAAATAATACAAACTAATACAACAGTTTTATGACATACTGTAATAATACTGTTCAGCATTTTCCCTGGGGAAAATACTTTTATTGTTTTTATGTTGCACAAAGATGCCTCTGAGCAGGGGTGGGCATTACGTCGATCGCGATAGACTGGTCGATCTCGGAGGGTGTGTCAGTCGATCTCAAGCCAGGCATTAAAAAATATACATAAAAATGAGCAATCATCAATCATACCAAGACTTCACTTTCGTCAGTTGTTTGACATTCTCGGCACCCGAGGATCTTGTGAGATGACGCTGGCTGCTGCGAGCTCATATTTAAGAAAAAAATAACTAACAGGGCGGACGCAGAGAAACACATTTTATTTCTAGAGACTCCGTACCTACTGTCAAAACTCTAAAGACTGACTGCACAGTTCCTGTCTTCACCATAAAAGACCTGTTTCATCCTGCCTGTGCTAACAAAATAAGAGTCTCAGAAAGCTAGCGTGCACAAGCTAGCAAGCTACGGAGTTTGATGCCAATGTATTTCTCCCCCGTCCTCAGCGACCGCTTTCTCACTTGCTTGCCCACCCGCACACTCACTGACGTCACTCACCTGCTGCCAGACATTAAAGGGCCACACACATATGCTACTCTCATAACAAAGTGTTTAAAAACGAGTATGCAAGTTGGACAAATGAGATGCCAAATCCAACCACTTTCATGTGGTATTGGACAGAAAGGAGGACTTTTTTTTCCTCCATTTGAAAATGCGGACGTTATCAGCACCACTGTCTAATTCCAATCAATGCAAGTCATCAGAATCAAATACACCAACTTATATTCTTGTCTTCATGAAAGAAAGGAATCTATGTGTGTTAAACATGCTTGTGTTATCATTAAACACCATTAACTTGTTAACAAAAATGTCTCTTTCATAAATAAATAAATATAAATTATAAGTAGGAATGAGGTAGATCTCCTCGACTTGGTCAATTGAAAAGTAGCTCACCTGCAGAAAAAGTGTGAGCGCCCCTGTCTTTGAGTGACGGACCGGAGGTCAGAGTTGACAACCAGCTGTGTCTGGGTACTAAAAGTAATACTCATACATTCAGTTTGTAGAGTGAGGAGACAGAACGGAGCGAAACAGGTCCAAGACAGCATTGGTATCTTTTCTATATTTTCATGGATACATGTCCGTTGTTTGGACCTCTGGTCGGACCAACGCTGCTGAGGTGGGACCAATGTTGCCGCCATTTGGCAAACGATGCCGCAGTCGGACTGACCGTACAATGGTCGGCCTGACGGTGTTGCGGTTGGGCTAACAATGCCAGACTCAAACTGGCGGTGCAGCAGTTAAATTGGCGGTGCTGAAGGGACTACACAGTAGGATTTGTTTTTAATGTTTTGTTTCTTTCACTTGGTGGGTCTTCTCTGCACGGTGGCCTGGGAGTGCAAAATACTTTTACATTTTAAGAAAAAAAGAGTAAAATTGCATTTCTTTCCATATGCATAACAACAAAAAGGGTAATATTAAAGAAATGGATAGATGTTGATAGTCCAACACATACTGACTGGTATACAAAAGCTATGGAGATGATATCAGTAGAAAAAACTGCATTTAGTTCAGATAATAATGAGTCATATATTGGAATATCGGATCCATTATTTAAATTTGTGTTAACTGTTAAATGAACCAAAAATATGACTGATTTTTATCTTTGTGAAAATATTGGACACAGTGTGTTATCAAGCTTATGAGATGCGATGCAAGTGTAAGCCACTGTGACACTATTGTTAATTTTTATTTAATTTTTCTAAATGTCTAATGATAATGTCAATGAGGGATTGTTAAGTACTGCTATGTTGAAATTGTTATTAATATTGATACTGTTGTTGATAATATTCTATTTTGTTTCACTACTTTTGGATTGTTCTGTGTCCTCTCACTTGCTCTGTTTATTGTTGCGGTTCTGAGTGTTGCTGGTTGGGGTTTGGTTTTAAAATTTGATTGCATTGTTATGATCCATCCATCCATCCATCTTCTTCCGCTTAGCCGAGGTCGGGTCGCGGAGACAACAGCCTAAGCAGGGAAACCCAGACTTCCCTCTCCCCAGCCACTTCGTCTAGCTCTTCCCGGGGGATCCCGAGGCGTTCCCAGGCCAGCCAGGAGACACAGTCTTCCCAACGTGTCCTGGGTCTTCCCCGTGGCCTCCTACCGGTTGGACGTGCCCTAAACACCTCCCTAGGGAGGCGTTCGGGTGGCATCCTGACCAGATGCCCGAACCACCTCATCTGGCTCCTCTCGATGTGGAGGAGCAGCGGCTTTACTTTGAGTTCTTCCCGGATGACAGAGCTTCTCACCCTATCTCTAAGGGAGAGGCCCGCCACACGGCGCAGGAAACTCATTTCGGCCACTTGTACCCGTGATCTTATCCTTTCGATCATGACCCAAAGCTCATGACCATAGGTGAGGATGGGAACGTAGATCGACCGGTAAATTGAGAGCTTTGCCTTCCGGCTCAGCTCCTTCTTCACCACAACGGATCGGTACAACGTCCGCATTACTGAAGACGCCGCACCGATCCGCCTGTCGATCTCATGGTCCACTCTTCCCTCACTCGTGAACAAGACTCCTAGGTACTTGAACTCCTCCACTAGGGCAGGGTCTCCTCTCCAACCCGGAGATCGCACTCCACCCTTTTCCGGGTGAGAACCATGGACCCGGACTTGGAGGTGATGATTCTCATTCCGGTCGCTTCACACTCGGCTGCGAACCGATCCATTGAGAGCTGAAGATCCCAGTCAGATGAAGCCATCAGGACCACATCATCTGCAAAAAGCAGAGACCTAATCCTGCGGTCACCAAACCGAACCCCTCAACGCCTTGACTACGCCTAGAAATTCTGTCCATAAAAGTTATGAACAGAATCGGTGACAAAGGACAGCCTTGTTTGTTATGATATTGCTGTGTATTGTTTTGTTGGATTGAATACATTTTCAGAAAATAAATACATAAATGGAAAAAAAAAGCAGAAAAGAAATTAACAAAAGACAACACAACTTCCAAATACCGAAACCAAATTAAAGGAAATATCCATCCATCCATTTCCTACCGCTTGTTCCTTTTTGAGGTCGCGGGTAAAGAAAATATAACATTTTCAATTTTAGAAAACGTTTTAACAAAATGTGAAACAACTTACAAACAGAGCAACCAGAAAGGGAATGTCCCAGCTACAGTACATCAAATCCGTGTGCATGAAGACAATTATGTATGTCTTTCATCGTTTGGCTGGGCTATAACTCCACGGGGAGCACCGTCCCTTGGGGAGCCCCTGTGCTGCAAACTGCCACATCTGAAGATGTCGATGAGGTAGTTAATGAGCCATGCAGCCAGGTGAAGGTCCACTCCCGCCTCTTTCCGTTTCATCTGTGGCAGTGCCGGCCGGATGGTGTTAAAAGCACGAGAGAAGTGAAAGAACATGACTCTCACCGCACTTCCCGCGATCTCCAGGTGGGTGAGGGCCCGATGCAGCAGGTAGATGATGGCATTATTCACCCCGATTCCTGGACAGTAAACAAACTGTCCAGGAATCTTACATATCTATTAATTTGTATTCCTCGAAGTATTATCTTTGAACATACAGTTAATGTTCTCGTTGTAGCGGTGATGACGAGAGCGCTTTGAGTCACAGTGCTGATGACGGATGTTATAATCTCCCGTTCCTCCCCTGTATATGATTCTATTCCATCTTATTTTCATGCAATAGACCCTTTGTTGTAATCTTGGCAGTAAATTGATTGTGCTTATTAAATCATTTGGCACTAGTTGGAGCATGTGAGTGACGAAAAATGAGGAAGTGCCTTCAGCATTATAGCACTTCTCCATCTGCTTTAAGCATTTTAACTACTATGGTAATTTTATTTTAGTTTTGTCCCGAGCTGACATTATGCAGCAACCTACAGTTTTATATGGGTCTTTGTTTTATTTTATTTGTATTAATATATCTGAATATGTATATTTTGTTGTACTGTTCATGTCTGATGTTAGTGCTGTCTTACTTTTCTGTTTTTATAGACCTTATTGTATACGCCATCAACCTGCAGGGGACTACAGACGGAAATTAACCTTTGGCTACAATCAGGGACATTGACATTTTATATGTTCATCATGTGCATTGTCCCATGTCACAAATAAAAGATCAGTATCAGTAAAGACTATGGGGACATGAAAAAAAAAGGCTTGGTTGGATTGTCCCATTTTTCTGGTTCCTGTTATTGTAAGGTTTTTTTCACTTTTTGTTAATGTGTTTTCTAAAATTTTAAATTGTGTCGCTGTTTGTTAGTTAATGTGTTTTCTAAAACTTTAAATTGTGTCGCTGCTTGTTAATGTGTTTTCTGAAAGAGTCAATTGTTTAGCTTTTTGTTAATGTGTTTTCTAAAAATTGAAATTGTCGCTGTTAATGTGTTTTGTGAAATTGTTTCGCTGTTTGTTATTGTGTTTTGTGAAATTGTGAATTGTTTCACTTTTTGGTAACGTGTTTTCTGAAATTGTTTCGTTGTTTGTTAATGTGTTTTCTGAAATTGTAAATTGTTTTGCTGTTTGTTATTAGGTTTTCTGAAATTGTAAATGGCTTTGGTGTTTGTAAATGTGTTTTCTGAAATTGTAAATTGTTTCACTTTTTGGTAATGTGTTTTCTGAAATTGTAAATAGTTTCGCAGTTTGTTAATGTGTTTTCTGAAATTTTTAATTGTTTCGCTGTTTCCTAATGTGTTTTCTGAAATTGTAAATTGTTTAGCTGCTTGCTATCATGTCTTCTGAAATTGTAAATTGTTTCACTTTTTTGGTAATGTGTTTTCTAAAATTGTAAATTGTTCCGCCTTTTCTTATTGTTTTTTCTGAAATTGTGAACTTTTTCGCTTTTTGTAAATATGTTTTGTGAAATTATGAATTTTTCTCACTTTTTCTTAACATGTTTTCTGAAATTGTAAATTGTTTCGCTATTCATAAATTTGTTTTCTGAAATTGTAAATTGTTTTCATGTTTGTTATCATGTTTTCTGAAATTTTAAATTGTTTCACTTTTTGGTAATGTGTTTTCTGAAAGTGTAAATTGTTTTTGCTGTTTGTTCATGTGTTTTCTGAATTTGGAAGTTGTTTCAAGACATGTTAAAAGTTTTTTCGCGCATCCAGGCAACATAGTTAAAATGTTGTAAACAGTCTTCATGCTCTAGATCAGGGGTGTAGAACTCATTTTCATCATGTGCCACATCACAGTGCCTTCAGAGGGCAGCTTGTAGCTGCAAAACATGTGTAATCATATAAATGTAGAGTATTTAATCTCCTCATGATATTAAACAAGTGCCTATCCATTGGAATATCATCATTGTTTACCAACAAACGTGCTATGACAAATCAAGGTGACGGGCAAATATTAAATTTCTGCTCTTGTAGTTTTGATTTCAAAAAGGGTAACATTGATCAAAATAATTGAATTGCTTGTTCCATAAAATAATAACACCAATTAATTTAAGAATAACTTTGGCTGCATGCAGTATTTTAATGTCAAAATTGAAATACATGCAAGATAGATGAAGTGTCTTATTAGTTCTTAAGATTTCGCGGGCCATATAAAATGATGTGGCGGGCCAGATGCAATTTTGACACCTGTGCTCTAGGTTATTAAAATGTTGGATTTATAAATACAAATTATACTATTTCTTAGAAATGTATTTACCATGGTCAGGCATGGAACCAATCAACATGGATAAAGGTTTACTGTATGTATAGTTAATACTAATTCTCGGGTCGAACTGTCCCATTTATAAAACGTGTTTTAACTGTACAGGCAATGTTTTAAGTCTTAATTGCCACACTTCTTCTCCTATGTTTTTTGTTGGACCCTTTAGAGCATCTGTGTTCTGCACTTCCACCTCTCTCATCTGCCGTGACTGAAATGGAACCGGGCCCAGTAACATTTTTACCTGCTGACCATCAAAGCTACACACGCAAACATGTGCGCTGATTTGACACAGCGCAGGTCTCAGAAAGCTATTTTCGGCATCATGACTCATCGACAGGTTGAAAAGCAGCAGGTCATTAAGTGGTGCAATTTCTGATTGGCACACTTTGATCTCCTGCTGCAGCTGCGAGGCTGTAGTCATCGTTGCTACAAATGGTGTACAGCAGCAAACATGGCTGCCATACGCTTGTCCTAAAAGGACAAGTGGTCTCATGTTGTAAAAGTTGTGTGGATTTCCAACTAAAAGGACCAGTGGTCTCATGTAGTCAGTGGTGTGCCGTCAGGGCCAGCTAGGTCTTCTCTTCTGGCCTAACATAAATCCATCCATCCTTCCACTTTCTACCCCATTTTTAAGGTAGCTTTTATCCAATCAGAATTCAGCTAGCTTGTCGCCAGCACTGAATGAATTCTGCTGGAGGCTTTCTGAACCAACATTAGCGGCAGGGCTCCGCAGTTTAACGAATGGAGGACATTCTGTTAAAGGCTTTCTGAACCAACATTAGCGGCGGGGCTCTGCAGTTTAACGAATGGAGGACATTCAGTTAACAGTTGCGATAGCCGATCAGATCAGAAGTTGTTGACAGTAGCCTTACGTTGAATGTGACTGCGATTGGATACTCACTTGTCACTCCCAAATATCCAATAAAAAGTTTGATTTACGAAAGCAGAATGTGGCACCAGAGCTATACCTGGCCCGCAGGGAAATCAGTGGTACTCACTTTTTTAACCAAAAAAGAAGCAGAGCAAAACATTGATTAGGTGGCAGATATATATTTGCAAGGCCATTTTCAAGAAGGATATGTAAAAAGAGACTAGATCTTGTGAGACGAGGTCGGCCGACCCCGGAAACGAGTTAAGTTGTCCTGGCAGTGAAATGGTTTGCCTGCCACTTTCACTCGAATCAACCAACTACGAGCGGTACCAATGGCTTTACAAATTGTGAGTTAAAATATATTTTTTCACATCCAATAGTTTTTTTACAATTATATTGGTTTTGACAGTACTACGGCCGATGCGGGTTTATTGATTTTTAAATGCCCCAGGAAAAAGACTGTTTTGTACACTAATGAAAATTAAGGTGGTTCAATGCCCTTTAGTGCGCAAGTGTGTTTCTGTATATATAATTTTCAAGACGTGGTCATGTGGCGGCATAAATTATGGTATTTTGAGAGATACTTATTGAAGTCGGAGTAAGTGAAGGA
Organism: Nerophis ophidion; assembly: GCF_033978795.1. Classification (NCBI taxonomy): domain Eukaryota; kingdom Metazoa; phylum Chordata; class Actinopteri; order Syngnathiformes; family Syngnathidae; genus Nerophis; species Nerophis ophidion. Next base: position 19,918,372 of record NC_084628.1, read on the forward strand.
GTCACTGAAGGCTTCGGGGGCGGGGGAAACGCGGCCCGCCACTGCATGTAATAGAAGTTGTGTGGATTTCCTACTAAAAGGACCAGTGGTCTCAGGCAGCAGAAGTTGTGTAGATTTCTTACTAAAAATGGACATACGTTCAAATCTATTAAACATGGTGTGTATGAAAACAATTCAGATGTTGATGCACAAATCCAAGCACAGTTTTTTGTTAGGTTGCAATAAATCTGGAATTGACCGCAGACATTTTTAAGTGGCTGGGCACGACGAGACCAGGCCCAGGCCACACTTCAAATTTAAATACGCAAATCATATTGAAATTAGCCACACACCGATCACAATTCAGTAGGACGTGCTTCTTTCTCGTGATTCAGGCGAACCGTCATTGCTGTGTGGTCTCTCACAACTGAACACAGGCTGAAATCAAAACAGAATAGTAGAGTCAGGAAGAAGGTGAAGAGGAAGACAGACCGGAGATAAACTAGTGATGCACCCCGTTTAAAAACACGTACAACTTTGGAAGAGGTGGGTGACTTTGATTACCCCCCAAATAAACGTAATTTGTGTAGTTTACAACAAACTGTGTTCATACAGTGGCCACCTCACAGTCAGATTAGTTTCATGCAAAATGTATGTCATATTTGGTTGGCAATCTCCTTAATTTAAGCATGCCAGCGCTATCAAAAAGGTTATGAAAGACTTTGACTCTTTTTTGATCACTCAGTTTATCATTACAACCCAGGAGAGCTTTCTTGCAGTACGTGACTCAAAGGCAGTGCCATTGAGCTGCAACCACCTGCCAAGCTTGCGCTGGATTGTTAGGAACACATTGTGACAGCAATCAGTGGCAAAAATGAACACAGAATAAATAGTAGACGTCCTCGTAAATATAAATATAAATATAAATATTAAGCATTAAAGGCATTGGCGAAAAAGTGAACTTTGCATCGTTGCCTCCATTTTAGTACGTTGTTGAAATCAAATGTTGGCAAAGCCCGAAGAACCACCTCTGTGTGTCGCCAAAGTATCCCACAGCATGAAGAAACGTGAAGCATGAAGTTCGGCGTGAGGCAGCACACATTTCCAAACTAATTTCACTCCAAATCAATCTCCTCTTTGCCGTGAAAAGGGCATAGTCAGCTTAATACACAAGGTCTGGTCACCTAAGTATCTTCAAGAGAATATCAAGTATAATCACTACTTTTCATGTATAATATAATATATTGCTACTATGGAAGATTTTTACTGTACTTTGTACCTTTTGTTTCCGTCATTTTGAGCACTTGTGTACATTATCCTTTCCATCCTTATCCTTTCAATCCTTTGTAACTGAGCTACTGTGTAAATACATGTGGAAATATTTGAAATCGCTTTCCCGGCAACCCGGATAGAAGACAAGTATGGGAAGTGAAGGATCGCCATCATTATTGGAGAGCCGCTGATTACAGCGTCTTGTGCTAGCTAAACGTCAGTGTTTTGTTCGGAGAGAACACACAGAAGCTAATACAAATGATAACAGAAAAAAATTATAAATTTAAAAGATGTTTTGAATAAAAAGACTATCTCTGAATCTCAATAAAAGTAAAATAATGCTATTTGGCAACAGCAGAAGAGAAAGTCAAACACAAATATAAATAGATGGATATTGAATGAGTAAAGAAACCACATTTTTGGTTTAAAGTAAAGCAAAATGCGGCATCAAGGGTCAATCTCACAACGTGAGCTCGGGTTTCTGACACTCGTGTTACCCGAGCCATCCAACTATTTGGATAGCTTCTCTAACGCCGTTTAGGTCAGGTGTCCGTCCCGTCCCCGCTTCCTGTAGGGTCCAACTAGGTCAAGTGCGACTCCGCTGCATTGTTAAAAGCTCATTCACGACGAAGCTGCTTAACCCTTTTAAAGCCGGGCTCTTTAACTGGCCGCCCAGGGGCCAAATGTGGCACGGGAATGACATCAAATTACAGTTTGGTCAGGAGCTACTAACATTTTTGTAGCAGATTGCTGAAAAACTCTTGTTATATGGATGATCTTTGATTATCAGTTTTGCTTGTACAGTATGTTCTTATAATGAGGATCTGTGCTGTTATTAAGCACCTACAGGGACGGCGTGGCGCAGTGGGAGAGTGGCCGTGCGCAACCCGAGGGTCACTGGTTCAAATCCCACCTAGAACCAACCTCGTCACGTCCGTTGTGTCCTGAGCAAGACACTTCACCCTTGCTCCTAATGGTTGCTGGTTGGCGCCTTGCATGGCAGCTCCCTCCATCAGTGTGTGAATGTGTGTGTGAATGGGTAAATGTGGAAGTAGTGTCAAAGCGCTTTGAGTACCTTGAAAGTAGAAAAGCGCTATACAAGTACAACCCATTTATCATTTATTTATTTATTTAAAAATACATGATAAAATTAACCAGAAATCTCATAAAAAATATACAACATAAAGTGTCAAGAAATACAGCAATAATGAATAAAGCAAAATATGTTCTGGACTAGGGTTGTACGGTATACCGGTATTAGTATAGTACCGCGAAACAAATGGATCATTTTCGGTACTATACTGCCTCTAAAAAGTACTGGTATTATCCCTGCAAGACGAGGAATAGCTAAACATATAATAACAATAATGATAATAATAATAATAATAATAATAATGGATTAGATTTATATAGCACTTTTCTAGACACTCAAAGCGCTTCACAGAGAAGTGAGAACCCATCATTCATTCACACCTGGTGGTGGTAAACTCCTTTCATAGCTACAGCTGCCCTGGGGTAGACTGACTGTAGTGTGGCTGCCAGTTTGCGCCTACGGCCCCTCCGACCACCACCTATCATTCGTCATTCATTGACCATTGTGAGCGGCACTGGGGGAAAGGGTGAACTGTCCTGCCCAAGGACCTGCAACCCTCAGGTTTTTGGCACGGCCAGTCTACCCACCACGCCATGCCGCCCCCAACATGCTTCACTACACACCGTAGCTCACCGGTGTCACCGCTAATGACGCCGTTCCTGAATGTAAACAAACGCCATTCATTATGATACCAAGTACAGGAGCGTATGTAGTCGATACTACTATGATTACATCGATTTGTTTTATTATCGCAAATAATATTAAGTTAATATGTTATTTTTATAAACTCAGGAAGTATGTCCCTGGATACGACGACTTTGAATATCACCAATGTATGATCCTGTGACGACTTGGTAACGGATCGATACCTAAATCTATGGTATCATCCAAAACTAATGTAAAGGATCCAAACAACATAAGAATAAGTGATTATTATATTTTAACAAAAATGTAGATAGAACATGTTAAAAGAGAAAATACCAGATATTATCAGTAAATGAACAAGTAGATTATTAATTCATTTTCTACCACTTGTCCTTAATAGTTTTGAAAAAGTATTAGAATGAGAAATGACACAATATGTTACTACATATGTCAGCAGACTAATTAGAAACCTTTGTTTGCTTACTTACGACTAAAAGACAAGTTGTCCTGTATGTTCAATATTTTATTTAAGGATAAACTTGCAATAAGAAACATATGTTTAATGTACCGCAAAATTTTTTGTTAAAAATCAAGCCAATAATGCAATTTTTGTGGTCCCTGTATTTAGAAAAGTATCGAAAAGTCCCGAAAAGTATCACAATACATTTTGGTACCGGTACCAAAATATTGGTATCGGGACAACACTATTCTGGACCAAAAATTACTCCATACTCTATACTGCTCACCAGTGTTACCGTATCTGAGTTATTGTGCAGGAATATGGGGAAATAAGTACAAATATACACTTATTCACTGAGCATGTTACAAATACATAGTTGACACACAAAAGTCACAATTTCTCCGTGATTGTTGTTTCAAAACTAATGAAGATTTTAGCAAAATTAATAATTGTTCTTGGTCGTTCTGTGTATTTATTTGTTTATTGCACCCTCGGGTGCGTGAAAGAGTGCCGGCTGGGTACGAAACACTGCGGGAACGTAATAGCAGAGTGCGTCAAATTATACTTTCACGAAATAAAATCATGTTTTATTGTAAGTTTATGAGCTGGGGTATGTTTAGACGTAAATATAAAAACAACAGCAATTGCTTGCAATTACATACGTCCTTGGTAGCAGTCAGCGCCTGTTGTTTCGTTGGCCATAATCTCTATACACCACTCTGCTTGTCATCACCCCCCCACCCCCTTCATAACACCTGCAGATTACCGCCAGATGTTTATCGCACTCTTTGACGGTGTTGTCACATTTCTATTCTTCACTATTCCCTTAAATCTCGCTGCCAACGTTCCGCAGCTCTTTGAAGATCATGCACGGACCATTTTGAGTCAACGCCAGAACAAAACATGACGGCCCGTGTGGGTAGAAAACACAAATGAGGGCGGGATGGCAGCTAATGAAGACCACACAGATGTGCTATTAAAGACAGGTTTCACCATCTTGTCCAAACATCTTGTTAACGTTAGCTGTGTGCGCCTTCATGTCATCATCATCATCAGGGTGTCATCATGGAGCCACACGGGATGGAACTCTTCAAAGTGAAACGTACAAAGGGAAAGTATGCCTGAGTGCTGCGAAAACAAGCTTTGAGTCAGTCCTGTTACATCCCCCCATTTCCTCTTTTTGCTCTACCTTGTACTTTGTTTCCTGAATTCAGTAATGTTTCTCACATTCTTCATCAAAGTGTTGGCACTTGCAACTTTTTTGGGCCCCATGCTGTATTAATTTGGAGTTATTTTACTCAATAAAAAAAGCACTGCGTCACTAGTGGGTGAGGTTCTTTGCTTGGGCACTTGATTCCCCGAGTCTATTAATAGTGATGTGCAATACCACCGATTTTCTTTCCGTAATATTCGCTCTGGTATCGGCGATCCCGATCCGATACCGATACTTTGTGCAAATATACCTAACGTGTTTGGTAAATAAATGTAAGTTGTGTATCTTCAAATAATAACATATCTATTAAAAAAACTAAAACAGTAAAAATGTAAGAAGAAAGAGCAAAAAAATCATAGTGTAATGAGAAAAAGCTCAACTTTTTAAACTAATAAATAATAACAGTATACTTACTCCCCTATAACACAGCATTTTTTTTTAATTATTAAAAAATATTAAAATGGCTCTCTATGCTTGACTTTTCAGTATGTTGCTCTTGGTGGAAAAAGTTTAGACACCCCTGATCCAAAATATTAGAAGCTCTCAAAATAAAAATTAAATATACTTAAAATATAAACAAAGTGAAGTTATTTAATTATATAATACTAACTTCCATCCATCCATTTTCTACCGCTTTTTCCCTTTGGAATCACGGGGGGCAATGGTGCCTATCTCAGCTACAATCGGGCGGAAGGCGGGGTACACCCTGGACAAGTCGCCATCTCATCGCAGGGCCAACACAGATAGATATTCACTGTAATAGTTTTTATGTCATTAACTATTATAGTTATTATGCTAACTATTATAGTTTGTGTGTTATGAACAAGTTAGTATTCATAATCAGCCCCCCAACAATCAGGCGGAAGGCGGTGTACACCCTGGACAACTCCCCACCTCATAGCAGGGCCAACACAGATAGACAGACAACATTCCCACTCACATTCACACACTAGGGCCAGTTTAGTGTTGCCAATCAACCTATCCCCAGGTGCATGTCTTTGGAAGTGGGAGGAAGCCGGAGTACCCGGAGGGAACCCATGCAGTCACGGGGAGGACATGCAAACTCCACACAGAAAGATCCCGAGCCCGGGATTGAACCCAGGACTACTCAGGACCTTCGTATTGTGAGGCAGACGCACTAACCCCTCTGCCACCATGCTGCCCTAACACTAACTTATTTATTGATTTGAAAACCTACACCAACCATAAAAAACATTGTTAAATGTTTATTATGTGAACATTTATATTTCGTAAAGGCAGAAGTTTGACACACTGACTAGGTTACGCAGTTCCACAACCGTATTATTATTGTTATTTTCATTCAATTATTACTCTACATGGGGCAAAAAAACAATAACACAAATGTAACAAAAAAAGAGGAATAAATCGGTATGTAAGGACAAAAAGCTGAAATGTTCGACCTAATAATTGGTAATACTATACTTAGTCACCTACAATACAAATCCGACACTCTGTTTATAGCATTTTTAAACAAAAATATATCAATATGGCCCCTACATACTTAATCTTTTCAGTATGCAGCCCCTGATGAAAAATGTTTGGACGCCTCTGACCTAAAGTATCAAAAGTATTGATAGTTTTATTGGTGGATGAATATAAGAGTATAAAAATCCGGTATTGGCGGTCGCGATATTTCAGTGTCGATCGGTAAATCACTATTATCCACCCATACAATGGTATTTATGCAAATTGAGCAAATAATATAAACCAGCACTTATTATCTTACTCATGTGAATTTTATTCGTATTTATTTAATACTTTGTTTGTTTTAAAGATTGAGACGGGAAGTGAAGAAATGTGCAGGAAAGGTGCAGGATTCAATAAGATCTGCTTCTTCCTACTCCTTTTCACACATTGGTGTAACTGTATGCATAAACCGATTACCAAAGTTATTCCACACAAAACTAAATAAACATTTTACCAGTGACACACACAACCGCTGAGGGCCTTGGACGTGTAGTTTTAGACGGAGCTCGTTGGACGGAGCCATGATGACACAGAAGCTCTTAAAACGCGACAAGGTCAAAGGGCCAAACTTGAACCACAAAGTGACCTTAAGTGGTGTCAAGTAATTTTAGCCTGCAGCTCACACACACACACACACACACACCCACACACACACACACACACACACACACGCACACACACACACACACACACACACACACACACACTCTCTCTCTTGTATTTGTTACCTTCTTGAGATCTCCGAAAAATGCCTACCTCTTTAGGACCACCCTTTCTAGATACAGTATATAAAGATGTGTATTTCTAACATTAATAATATATACATACTATGCAAATATAAAACAGCTTGTGAAAAAGGAGTTGGAATTCCACAGGAAAAACTTCGAATTTTGTCATTATTATAATAAAAGTTGTCATTTTACTCAACGCAAGTCCAAATTTTACAAGAAAAACTGAACATTTGTGCAATATTATGATAAAACTTAGCTCGGTTGGTAGAGCGGCCGTGCCAGCAACTTGAGGGTTGCAGGTTCGATCCCCGCTTCCGCCATCCGAGTCACTGCTGTTGTGTCCTTGGGCAAGACACTTTACCCACTTGCTCCCAGTGCCATCCACACTGGTTTGAATGTAAAAATTTGATATTGGGTTTCACTATGTAAAGCGCTTTGAGTCACTAGAGAAAAAGCGCTATATAAATATAATTCACTTCACTTCACTTCTTTTACTCAATAACAGTCACAATTTTTACAAGAACAGCTTAACATTTTGGCAATTTTATAAAAAGTGTCGTAATTTTACTCAACAAAAATCACAATTTTATAAGAAAACTTAAAAATGTTGGCAACATTATAATAATAATCACAATTTTACTTGACAAAATTATGACAAAAGTCATAATTTTACTCCAAAAATCTCACTATTCTACAAGAACAGCAAAAAAATTGGCAATATTATGATAAAAGTCTGAATTTTATATGATAAATGTCACCATTTTGCATTAAACAGTAATAGTTTTACATTAAAAAATCAATAATTTTACAAGAAAATATTGCACTACAGAAACAGAAATATGAGAAATTGTTCCCAATTTTATAAGAAAGAAGTCAACACATTGTGAGAAAATGACGGCTTTCAGTTTTTTGTTTTTTTTTCTATTTTTTGTAATTGTTTTTTAAACTTAATTATTTACTGCAAGTTATTACAGTATGTAACTATATACATATTTGTTTTTTTTTTGTTTTTTTTATCAATTTTGACCCAAGGAGCGTGTTTCAATTTCTTACACACCCATTATTACATATGTTGGCCAAAGGGGGAGCGCTTCAAATTTTTACACACACTTGTTATTTCATACGTTGACCAGAGAAGGAGCACTTTTAAAACCAACACGCAGTCAATTTGAAAAATCCCTCCTTTTTGGGACTACCCTAATTTTTGATAGATTTCAACACCAAGGGTGCAAATGAGACATTCTCTATTAGATGCAATGGTTTTCCTTATTAGGACCATGATTTCGGTCTTAACTTGTTCACCGGTCCTCATATGGAAGGTACTTTTCCTTGTTGATGTCTCAAGAAGGGTACAAATACAAGAACACACACACACACTCACAAACAAACCTCATAGATAGTGTCAGAAGATATGTGGATTTTACACTCAACACTCACTTCTCCTGCTCTGTTGTGTTGAAAGCAATTGTGTCAGTCTGACAAATATATTATACGTGAAACGAGACAGTATTTAGGACCCTGAATTCTGAGTATGAAGACAAAAGCGACTGTTGGTCTACGAATGTTTTGCTGCAGCGTCTTCTTCAACGTTGAACGTGCATTACCGCCACCTGCTGTATTTTAGTGTAAACCAGAGTTCCCTCCCTTTTCCCTCCCTCACATTCATACATTCATACCTTCTTATACTCAATTTTATTCCATGACCCGTCTCTTCTAGAAACTTACTAAAAAATTGTGGTTGCTGCTTAGTGCCACTTTGAGAGTGACCTTCTGTTCATGTTTTCTTAATTTCTTCTCTTAGTTTTCTCCTTTTTGTACTGTACTTCTCTCAGTGAATAATTACATGTTCCTGCAATTTCAGCTGTCACCTAACCCTACTGGGTGTTAGTTTATAAGGTCAGCCTGGTGTGTCCTATTCTAATCCTTCTCCTTTTGCGCTCCCCCTTACAGTTCTTCCCGCTCGTACTGTGTTCCGTATTGCATAAGGGTGTCTTCCTGTTGTACTCATGTCCCAGTGTAATTGCCACTCTTTCAAAAGATTTCCTTTAATTAATGAATTCTCCTCTGCCTTACTGAGCGGTACCTCTCTGTGTTACTGTAGCGTTAGTGTCTGCTGCCTAGCGTTAGTTTCTGCTGCCTTTTATGCCTTTGTGAGCTGGAGGCCAGAGGAACATTACGCTGGTAGTCACCCTCTCAAGCCTGAACAATATTTCATATATTTCATTAACTATACCCCAAATATTAAATAAAGATTAAAGGTGACCGGAATCAGAGTTTAAAAGAGGCTACAGAGTCACACAGGGTGTCACAAGGTCATGATGACAAAGTAGACAACTGCTGTCTCAAATACTTTTGTCAGTACACATATGTACACGGTAGTATATACTTGTGGCAAAGTTTTCAGTGCCCAATTTACCGGGAATGACCCCCACAATATTGATACGCTTCTTTTTCCTTCACTTTTTAAGTGTGAATTGAAACCACTCAGCATTACCGCCAACACTTGGCTCGCCCAATACAATTGCTGTATCAGTTTACACCTGTCCGTACTTACATTTACTGGAGTCTAAACCCGAGAAAAGGGCTATTTAACTGACCAGGAATGACCAGGACTGACACCAGAGTTGAGGAAGGGGCTAAGAACACGTTTGCAGTAATATTTCCTATGAAGCACTGGCGCCGGGCGATATGGACCCGTTATTTGTAGGCCAAATTACGGTCAACAATATATATCGGTATTTTAAACAAAATTTGCAAAGTGTTTAGTTTAAACTCATCCATCCATCCATCCTTCTATCCATCCATCCATTCATCTTCCACCGCTTATCCGGAATCGGGTATCGGGGACAAAAGCTCCAGCAGAGACCCCTTGACTTCCCTCTCCAAAACAACATTAGCTACTTCCTCCTTGGGGATCCCGAAGCGTTCCCAGGCCAGAGATGAGATGTAATCCCCCATCTGGTCCTTGGCTTTCCCCGGGGTCTCCTCCCAATGGGACGTGCAAAGAGGACCTCCCTAGGGAGACACTCGTGAGGCATCCGCACGAAATGCCCGAACCACATAAGCTGGCTCCTTTCCAAGCGAAGGAGCAGTGGCTCTACTCCGAGTCTCTCGAAGTCTCAAGTTTAAACTCAGCACCACATTACTGTTACTAACAGTGTTCTGAAAATTACTTTTAAAAAGTTGTTAATAAAGTTACTTGTTACTTAACTACTACAAACCCCGTTTCCAAATGAGTTGGGAAATTGTGTTAGATGTAAATATAAATGGAATACAATGATTTGCAGATCATTTTCAAACCATATTCAGTTAAATATACTACAAAGACAACATATTTGATGTTCAAACTGATAAACTTTTTTTTTTGCAAATAATCATTAACTTTAGAATTTGATGCCAGCAACACGTGACAAAGAAGTTGGGAAAAGTGGCAATAAATACTGATAAAGTTGAGGACTTCTCATCAAACAGTTATATGAAACATCCCACAGGTGTGCAGGCTAATTGGGAACAGTTGGGTGCCATGATTGGGTATAAAAGCAGCTTCCATGAAATGCTAAGTAATTCACAAGCAAGGATGGGGTGAGGGTCACCACTTTGTAAGCAAATTGTCGAACAGTTTTAGAACAACATTTCTCAACAAGCTATTGCAAGGAATTTAGGGATTTTACCATCTATGGTCCGTGAAATCATCAAAAAGTTCAAAGAATCTGGAGAAATCACTTCACGTAAGCGATGATATTACGGACTTTTGATCCCTCAGGCGGTACTGCATGAAAAACCGACATCAGTGTGTAAAGGATATCACCACATGGGCTCAGGAACACTTCAAAAAACCACTGTCAGTAACTACAGTTGGTCGCTACATCTGTAAGTGCAAGTTAAAACTCTGCTATGCAAAGCAAAACCAATTAATCAACAATATCCTGAAACGCTGCCGGCTTGGCTGGGCCCGAGCTCACTTAAGATGGACTGATGCAAAGTGGAAAGGTGTTCTGTGGTCTGACGAGTCCACATTTCAAATTATATTTGATAACAGAGGACGTGGTGTCCTCCAGAACAAAGAGGAAAATAACCATCCGGATTGTTATAGGCGCAAAGTTTAAAAGCCAGCATCTGTGATGGTATGGAGGTGTATTAGTGGCCAAGGCATGGGTAACTTAAACATCTATGAAGGCACCACTAATGCTGAAAGGTCCATACAGGTTTTGGAACAACAAATGTTGTCATCCAAACAACGTTTTCATGCACACCCTGCTCATTTCAGCAAGACAAGTGTTACAACAGCGTGACTTCGTATAAAACGAGTGCGGGTACTTTCCTGGCCAGCCTGCAGTACAGACCTGTTTCCCATCGAAAATGTGTGGCGTATTATGAAGCGTAAAATACGACAGCGGAGACCCCGGACTGTTGAACGACTGAAGCTCTACATAAAACAAGAATGGGAAAGAATTCCACTTTCAAAGCTTCAACAATTAGTTTCCTTAGTTCCCAAACGTTTATTGAGTGTTGTTAAAAGACAAGGTGATGTAACACAGTGGTGAAGATGTCCTTTCCCAACTACTTTGTCACGTGTTGCAGCCATGATATTCTAAGTTATTAATTATTTGCACAAAAAAAAAAATAAGGTTTATGAGTTTGAACATCAAATATCTTGTATTTGTGGTGCATTCAATTGAATATGGGTTGAAAAGGATTTGAAAAATCATTGTATTACGTTTATATTTACATTTTACACAATTTCCCAACTCATATGGAAACGGGGTTTGTAATACAATTACTATTTAATAGGGAAAGCAATTATTGCTTTACTTGAAAAAAACCTTCACGTATAAGTCATGCAGTTCAGAGAAGTGTGTGCGCCTTTAAAAGGTGGTGTTTGTTGCCGAGCGACGTTTGACTTCAGTTAAACTGTTTTTGTTAGCTTTAGCAGTTAGCAGCGGCAGTTTGTCGGCTTTGACCGCTTGTGTTAACGCTGATTAATGGAGATTAGCCGCCGCTGCAGCTACACTGCGAGCACGTCGGTAGCGACTTAGGACGCGCACCGCACACTTCCTCAGCTAAGGTGCCTGCCAGGCCCCCGGCAAATAGCGAATAGCCGTAATATAGGCACATGAAAAGATACTGGTATTGGGGTATTGACTCAAATATACAGTACAGGCCAAAAGTTTGGACACACCATCTCATTCATTGTGTTTTCTTTATTTTTCTAACTATTTACATTGTAGATTGTCACTGAAGGCATCAAAACTATGTATGAACACCTGAGGACTTATGTACTTAACAAAAAAAGGTGAAACAACTGAAAACATGTTTTATATTCTAGTTTCTTCAAAATAGCTTCCTATTTGCTCTGATTACTGCTTTGCACACTCTTGGCATTCTCTCGATGAGCTTCAAGCGCACCTGTGAAGTGAAAGCCATTTCGGGTGACTACCTCTTGAAGCTCATCGAGAGAATGCCAAGAGTGTGCAAAGCAGTAATCAGAGCAAAGGGTGGCTATTTTGAAGAAACTAGAATATAAAACGTTCATCTATACATCCATCTTCTACCGCTTGTCCCGTTCAGGGTCGCAGGGGTTGCTGAAACCTATCTCAGCTGCATCCGGGCGGAAGGCGGGGTACACCCTGGACAAGTCGCCACCTCATCAGCGGGCCAACACAGATAGACACACAACATTCACACTCACATTCACACACCAGGGCCAACTTGGTGTTTTCAGTTAGTTCACTTTTTGTTTTTTAAGTACATAACTCCATGTGTTTACTCATAATTTTAAAGCCTTCAGTGACAATTTACAATGCACTTTGTAAATAGTCATGAAAATAAAGAGAACACATTGAATGAGAAGGTTTCTCCAAACTTTTAGTCTGTTCTGTATATCCATCCATTTCCCACCGCTTATTCCCTTTGGGGTCGCGGGGGGAGCTGGCGCCTATCTCAGCTACAATCGGGTGGAAGGCGGGGTACACCCTGGACAAGTCGCCACCTCATTACAGGGCCAACACAGATGGACAGACAACATTCACGCTCACATTCACACAGTAGGGCCAGTTTAGTGTTGCCAATCAACTTATCCCCAGGTGCAAGTCTTTGGAAGTGGGAGGAAGACAGAGTACCCGGAGGGAACCCACGCAGTCACGGGGAGGACATGCAAACTCGACACAGAAAGATCCCGAGTACGGGATTCAACTCAGGACTACTCAGGACCTTCGTATTGTGAGACAGACGCACTAACCCCTGTCCCACCATGCTGCCCTGTTCTGTATATCTCTTTCTAAAATATACCGGTATCAACCATAATACCCGTATATCACCCAGCCCTGTGAAGCACCCTATAAGTCATTAATTGACATTTTACATGCGCTTATTCATGCAAAGCAGGCATACTCCTTGGATCACGGGGCCCTCTGCACAGGCAAATATTGGCCCTGGACAGAGCCAATATCTGCCAGTTTTCTCCCCACTTATTGATGGCACAATAATCAAACACAAATGTGTGATTCATTTGTCTTGCTTGTGTGTGGCCCCTACTTCAAATGAGACGTTTCGAGTTTACATCTAAACCAGGGGTGTCAAACTCAAATACAGAGTGGGACAAAATTTATAACTGAACAAAGCCGCGGGCCAAGGTTGAACAAATTAACCTTTTAATAGGGATCCAGACAAGTCTTGCAATGAATATTGAACAAGCAAGGCTTTAATAGGGCAGCACGGTGCACCAGGGGTTAGTGCATCTGCCTCACAATACGAAGGTCCTGAGTAATCCTGGGTTCAATCCCTGTGTGGAGTTTGCATGTTCTCCCCGGGACTGCGTGGGTTCCCTCTGGGTATTTGGGCTTCCTCCCATGGAACAGGCAGAGCTTATATAACGTAATAGTGCAAAATCAACTTTCAAAAAACATTGGTGGTATATCAAATAAAATGTAATTAAAAAAATAAATGGCTCTTTTCTATTTGCAGCCTTCTGAGGTAAATATCAACATTAACTTTTTCCACAGGCTAATAAATTCAAAAATAAAATAAAAATGAGGTGGGCAGGGTTTGGTAGTAGCGGGGGGAAGAGTTAGTGCTGCAAGGGGTTCTGGGTATTTGTTCTGTTGTCTTTATGTTGTGTTACGGTGCGGTGTTCTCCCGAAATGTGTTTTGCCATTCTTGTTTGGTGTGGGTTCACAGTGTGGCGCATATTTGTAACAATGTTAAAGTTTTTTATACGTCCACCCTCAGTGTGACCTGTATGGCTGTTGACCAAGTATGTGTTTGTGAAAGCCGCATATATTATGTGACTTGGCCAGCACACTGTTTATATGGAGGAAAAGAGGATGTGACGACATGTAGAGGACGCTAAAGGCGGTGCCTTTAAGGCACGCTCCCAATATTGTTGTCCGGGTGGAAATCGGGAGAATGGTTGCCCAGGGAGATTTTCGGGAAGGGCACTAAACTTCGGGAGTCTTCTGGGAAAATCGGGAGGGTTGGCAAGTATTAGCGGTGAATGTTTTGATGAAATAACATTAGAAGGATTGTTACAACGTGTAAATGGAATAAAACAAACAACATGTTTACTTGACCCACTTCCTGGGAAACTTATCAAGGAGCTTTTTGTATTATTAGGTCCATCAGTGCTAAATATTATAAACGTATCACTTTCCTCGGGCACTGTTCCCGTTGCATTCAAAAAAAGCGGTTATTCATCCTCTCCTTAAAAGACCTAACCTCGATCCAGACCTCATGGTAAACTACCGACCGGTGTCTCACCTTCCCTTTATTTCGAAAATCCTCGAAAAAATTGTTGCAGAGCAGCTAAATGAGCACTTAGCGTTTAACAATCTATGTGAAACCTTTCAATCCGGTTTCAGGGCAAATCACTCGACTGAGACAGCCCTCGCAAAACTGACTAATGATCTATTGCTAACGATGGACTCTGATGCGTCATCTATGTTGCTGCTCCTCGATCTTAGCGCTGCTTTCGATACCGTCGATCATAATATTTTATTAGAGCGTATCAAAATACGAATTGGTATTTCAGACTCAGCCCTGTCATGGTTTAACTCTTATCTTACTGATAGGATGCAGTGCGTCTCCTATAACAGTGTGACCTCGGACTATGTTAAGGTAACGTGTGGAGTTCCCCAGGGTTCGGTCCTTGGCCCTGTACTCTTCAGCATCTACATGCTGCCGCTAGGTGACGTCATACGCAAATACGGTATTAGCTTTCACTGTTATGCTGATGACACCCAACTTTACATGCCCCTAAAGCTGACCAACACGCCGGACTGTAGTCAGTTGGAAGCGTGTCTTAATGAAATTAAACAATGGATGTCCGCTAACTTTTTGCAACTTAATGCCAAAAAAACGGAAATGCTGATTATCGGTCCTGCTAGACACCGACCTCTATTTAATAATACAACTTTAACATCTGACAACCAAATAATAAAACAAGGTGACTCTGTAAAAAATCTGGGTATTATCTTCGACCCAACTCTCTCCTTTGAGTCACACATTAAAAGCGTTACTAAAACGGCCTTCTTTCATCTCCGTAATATCGCTAAAATTCGCTCCATTTTGTCCACTAAAGACGCCGAGATCATTATCCATGCGTTTGTTACGTCTCGTCTCGATTACTGTAACGTATTATTTTCGGGTCTCCCAATGTCTAGCATTAAAAGATTACAGTTGGTACAAAATGCGGCTGCTAGACTTTTGACAAGAACAAGAAAGTTTGATCATATTACGCCTGTACTGGCTCACCTGCACTGGCTTCCTGTGCACTTAAGATGTGACTTTAAGGTTTTACTACTTACGTATAAAATACTACACGGTCTAGCTCCAGCCTATCTTGCCGATTGTATTGTACCGTATGTCCCGGCAAGAAATCTGCGTTCAAAAGACTCCGGCTTATTAGTGATTCCTAGAGCTCAAAAAAAGTCTGCGGGCTATAGAGCGTTTTCCGTTCGGGCTCCAGTACTCTGGAATGCCCTCCCGGTAACAGTTCGAGATGCTACCTCAGTAGAAGCATTTAAGTCTCATCTTAAAACTCATCTGTATACTCTAGCCTTTAAATAGACCTCCTTTTTAGACCAGTTGATCTGCCGCTTCTTTTCTTTCTCCTATGTCCCCCCCTCCCTTGTGGAGGGGGTCCGGTCCGATGACCATGGATGAAGTACTGACTGTCCAGAGTCGAGACCCAGGATGGACCGCTCGTCGGGACCCAGGATGGACCGCTCGCCTATATCGGTTGGGGACATCTCTACGCTGCTGATCCGCTTGAGATGGTTTCCTGTGGACGGGACTCTCACTGCTGTCTTGGAGCCACTATGGATTGAACTTTCACAGTATCATGTTAGACCCGCTCGACATCCATTGCTTTCGGTCCCCTAGAGGGGGGGGGTTGCCCACATCTGAGGTCCTCTCCAAGGTTTCTCATAGTCAGCATTGTCACTGGCGTCCCACTGAATGTGAATTCTCCCTGCCCACTGGGTGTGAGTTTTCCTTGCCCTTTTGTGGGTTCTTCCGAGGATGTTGTAGTCGTAATGATTTGTGCAGTCCTTTGAGACATTTGTGATTTGGGGCTATATAAATAAACATTGATTGAATGTGGTGTTACCGGCCGGCCAGCTCTAATGTTAATTTGATATTGCCTCAAGGGCCAAATGAAATTAAACGGCGGGCCAAATTTGGCCCACGGGCCAGAGTTTGACACTCACGATCAAAACTTTCCGCCACATTGTTAAGATGGCGTCTATTGAGGATGGCATGTGTCCACACTACGCGCTCCCCATTTTGACTGTTCCGAGTGCACCCAGTGGGTACTGACGGTGCACTGCATACTTCTCATTTTTTAACGCACTCATGCATTCAAAAAGACTTAGTTTTAGTCAGGAAGTGCAAGATTTGGCACAGAGCAAAAGTTTTGCGCGGGTCAATTCTAAAATCTCTCCTCCGCCCCGCCCTACTGCGCCGGCTTTGAATTTACCAAAGAACAACACATTCATCCTTCCCAGTCTTTCTGTGTTTATGACACACGCTATCCTTTGAAGCAACATGTGTGTACGGATGTCTCTATAATACAAAAAAAGCAACTGACAATGCGCAGTCCTGACACACCTAAGCAGACGATGTTGCTTCGGTGTACACACAGCTGTTTTCTACTCCACTACACCTTGTGAGCTCAAGTGCACAAGAACGATGGGTGGAGGAGAATGCCATGAGTCATCGCCGCCATGATCCCGGGATGCTCTCCTCTCAAAAGGGCGCACACGGAGACGCTCAGACGGGGCGAAAAACAAACAAGTGGCTTGTTTAATTAGAGAGGGCGGGGGTGTTTGGGACTGTCGGGGGCGTTGGAGGTCGAAGTCAGCTGAGTCATCCTTTTATTTGACACCCACTTCCTGTGAATTTAAGTGCTTGCTTTATTCCGTACTGTCTCAAACACAAAAGAGCACAAACTCTGTTAAATTATTTTATATTATATATGATGTAGACATAACATAATATAATATATCAGTATATTAACACACTGTACATATATTATGTAAATATTACGTCTATGTTATATTTTATATCACTTTATTTAGTCTATTTATACCTGCATTATCCTTTCCATCCTTACACTTTCCCTTGTGGATCATTAAAGTTTGTCTCAGTCTAAGTCTAAAGGTTCAGGTACACAATCTGAAACTGTGCCTTCAGTAAAATATTTATTTTCCGTTTTAATTGACATCGTACTTTATTTTGACAGTAGGGGTGTAACCGTACATGTATTCATAATTTGATTTTCAGATATAAAACATCTCGGTGCGGTTGGCACAGCACTAATTTCCCACACGGAACATTTTAAGTGAGGGACAAAAATACATTAACATAAAACTAGGGTTGTATGGTATACCTGTATTAGTATGGTACCGCGATACTAATGAATCATGTTCGGTACTATACCGCCTCTAAAAAGTACCAGTCAACCATGTCGTAACATTGCTGATTTTACGAGCAGAGGAGCATGTTCGGCAGCACACAATCACGGAGTACTTACAAGCAGGCACAGTGTGTAGACAGAAAAGGGAGAACGGAAGCATTTTGGCTTGAAAACTAATGATAAAGGTGAAGTTATAAGACTGAAACGCCCTCAGGAAGAGGTGTTTTAAGACAGTGGTTCTCAAATGGGGGTACGCGTACCCCTGTGGGTACTTGAAGGTATGCCAAGGGGTACGTGAGATTTTTTTTAAATATTCTAAAAATAGCAACAATTCAAAAATCCTTTATAAATATATCTATTTAAAAATACTTCAACAAAATATGAATGTAAGTTCAGAAACTGTGAAAACAAATGCTACAATTCAGTGTTGACAGCTAGTTTTTTTTGTGAACACGTTCCATAAATATTGACGTTAAAGTTTTATTTTTTTGTGAAGAAATGTTTAGAATAAGTTCATGAATCCAGATGGATCTCTATTACAATCCTATAAAGAGGGCACTTTAAGTTGATGATTACTTCTATGTGTAGAAATCTTTATTTATAATTGAATCACTTGTTTATTTTTCAACAAGTTTTTAGTTATTTTTATATCTTTTTTTTCCAAAAAGTCCAAGAAAGACCACTACAAATGAGCAATATTTTGCACTGTTATACAATTTAATAAATCAGAACCTGATGACATAGTGCTGTATTTTACTTCTTTATCTCTTTTTTTCAACCAAAAATGCTTAGCTCTGATTAAGGGGTACTTAAATTAAAAAAATGTTCAGAGGGGGTACATCACTGAAAAAAGGTTGAGAACCACTGCTTTAAGACATGGCTAGCTTGCTAGCGGCTAAACTCCAGCCGCAGTCGGGAGTGTTTTAGCTACATTTAAATCACTAATCCTCACCTCCATGGTGACAAATAAAGTAAGTTTCCTACAAGTATCATCCCTACAGGACGAGGAATCGCTAAACATGTTGCACTACATGCTCATTTGTTTACTTACTAATAAAAGACAAGTTGTCTTGTATGTTCACTATTTTATTTATGAACAAACTTGCAATAAGAAACATACGTTAAATTTACCGTAATATTTTTTGTTTAAATAAAGCCAATAATGCCAATTTTGTGGTCACCTTCATTTAGAAAAGTATCAAAAAGTACTGAAAAGTATCAAAATACATTTTTGGTATCGGTACAATACAACTTACAACCATACAGTGCAGCATAGCCTTTAGTTACGGCAGTGCTTCTCCCAAAAATTTTTGTCATGCACCCTGAGTGGGACATTGTTTTTTTCACACCTTCCCTAAATTGAAATACGATTGAGAACCTAATAACATTCATTTATTTGTCTGTACAAACCACTTTAAATAGTTGCTGGCACCAGTACCCACATGCCACTTAGCTGAAGACTTGTGTATTATTTTCTCAGGCCCCCTTCCGACAACTTGTCATTCCCACCCCACTATATACTGTACAGTAAAAAGTAGTGGTGTATTGATTATAAAACTGTTGGACATTTCTGGATAAACACAAAGACTACGATGCATCCGAAAAGTATTCAAAGCACTTCACTTTTTCCACATTTTGCTATGTTCCAGCCTTCTTCAAAAATGTAATTAATTTGTTTTTGTCCTCAAAGAACAATTTGTCTTGTGGATCAATAAAGTTTGTCTAAGTCTAAAATTCTACACACAATAATCCATAATGACAATGTGAAAAAGGTTGTTTTTAGAAAAGTTTGCAAATTTATTAAAAACTAAAATCTAAGAAATCACATAGACATAAGTATTCATAGCCTTTGCCATGAAGCTCAAAGTGAGTTCAGGTGCGTCCTGTTTCAACTGATCGTCCTTGAGATGTTTCCACAGCTTAATTGGAGAAATTGCACCTGTGGCAAATTTAGTTGGTTGGAAATTATTTGGAAATGCCTCTCTATATAGAAGGACCCACAGTTGACAGTGCATGGCAGAATGAAGACTAAATAATCGTTGGTCGACCTGCAAGACAGGATTTTCTCAAGGCGCAAATCTGGAAAAGGGTATACAATGGCCTCCATCATCCGTAAATGGAAGAAGTTTGGAACCACCAGGACTCTTCCTAGAGCTGGTTGACTGTCTAAACTAAACGATCAAGGGCTAGTCAGGGGGTGTCCAAGAACCTGATGGTCACTCTGTTAGAGCTACAGCATTCCTCTGTAGAGAGAAAAGAATCTTCCAGAAGGGAAACCATCTCTGCAACAAACCACCAATCAGGCCTGTAGTTAGAGTTGCCAGACAGAAGCCATTTCTTTGTAAAATGTTAATGAAATGCCCGTGTAAGACTGTCAGACCCTGAGAAAAAAATGGCTCCAGTCTGATGAGACAAAGATAGAATTCTTTGACATGAATGCCAGGCTTCATGTTCGGAGGAAACCAGTTCATCACCAGGCCAATACCACCCCTACAGTGAGGCATGGTGGTGGCAGCATCATGCTGTGGGAATGGTGTTAAACAACAGGAACTGAGAGATTAGTCAAGATAGAGGCAAATATGAATGCTGCAATTTACGAGACATCCTGGATAAAACCTTCCCCAGAGCGCTCTTGAACTCAGACTGGGGCGATAGTTAATATTTCAGCAGGACAACGACCTGAACCACACAACCAAGATATCAAAGGAATGCGTTACGTACGGTGGAGAAGAAGACGGCACTGAGGCCGGGGCGTTCTTTAGCCTGAGGCGTATTTATTAATATAATAAAATGATGTGTGTAATAAATCCAAACGTGTATGTTGTGACTATGTGGTGCGTCTGGCTGGTGAGTTTTACCGTGCAATGTTGAAGGTGTGTGTTGTGAGAGGTGTGGAAGTCCAGAAGGGGCAAGGCAGGCTCCGAGGTCCGTGTCCATGCGAGGGGTCGAGATCCAGGGAGGCAGTGAGAAGACAAGGGGAAATCCGGGGAGACGAGACACACAGCACGAATCCAGGGAACAAAGAGGAACTGCAGGGTGACGACACAGGACAGGACAGAATGAGCACAGAGGTGGGGAAACACTGATAGCAAGGAAGCACATAAGCGAGGAGAGCTACAGACACGTAGAGCTTACTGTACGAAGACAATTAGCTACGCTCTGGCACTGGAACGCAGGACACACTGGCTTGGAGCTCTCATCAGCGACAGGTGTGTTGATTGCTGATTGTGTGCAATCTGCGTGGCTGCAGCAGGAGAGGAACACCCATGGGCGTGTCCAAAGGCGCGCTCAGATGAGCGCACAGCAGGCTGTGTGGCGGGAGGAGCTATAACCGTAACAGAATGGTTACAGGACAACTCAGTAAATGTCTTTAATTTGCCTGGCCATAGCCCAGACTTGAATCCAATTGAACATCTCCAGAGACATCTGAAAACACTCCATCCAACCGGATGGAGCTTGAGAGTGGCTCCAAAGAAAAATGGGAAAAACTGCCCAAAAATAGGTGTGTCAAGCTTGTGGCATCGTATTCAATACTTATGTATTACATTTCCAAAATGAAAAAAAAAAAAATACAAAAAATTATTTCACATTATCATTCAGTGGCATTGTGTGTAGAATTTTGAGGAAAAAATTAGGTTATTCCATTTTGGAATAAGGCTGCAACATAAAATGTGGCAGAAGTGAAGCACTGTGAATACTTTCCAGATGCACTGTACTGTATGTACATATATGTATATTAGATTGTAAAAAACACTAATCCGTATGTCTGATAAAGCTGATTTAGCTGTGTGTACCGCCATTTGGCAGCCATCTTGGTATGGCCGCCAGGCAGTTATTTGGCACTGCAGTCTAAATAAACGGGGAGTGACCACAGTCGAGTTTACACAATCAGCAGGGATATCTGATGAGAATATTCTACATAGTGACAGCCCCCACACCCTCCCTGCCTCCCCCTCGCTGCATGCACTTCATTGAAATACTTCACTTGTTTTGTGACGGACGTCAAACACCTTGGAGAGTTTAAGAAGCCACCGTTGGGGCGTTTTAAATGTGCTGTGGTTAGATTTAACAACACACCCTGCCGCTGCTTGTTCCTGTTGCCATGACGGCGGAAACTCTGAACATCACACCGAGTTAAGCAGATGATGAGGGGAGTTCGGGGGTGGGGGGCCGAAAGGGGTGCATGCCAATGTCGCCCTAACAAGGTCATATCTGGCCAAATGACAGAGACAACCAAGTAACAAATGTGAGCAGGAAACAAAAGGCTCCTTTCAATGAAGTAGGTCACACGCACAAACAAACAGCTCATCTTCCCCACTAGCGTCAACAAAGAATTTGATGATGCTAAAGTGTCTGATGACAAAGAGGACGATCATGTCGAGCGTCGGCGCTTGTTCGCCATCTGACGAACATGTGTCCTCCTCATGTACCTGCGGCCTGAATACGCTCCCATCCCCACGCTGGCCACCCTGGTGGTGCACAGGACGTGATCTCATACTTCACTGGGAGGACTCAAACTCTCCAGAGATTAAAGAAGGGTAGTCTGGAAGGCACCCAAAGTTCTATTAGTAGTTAATACTAACTGACAGGAAAGTCCAACAGCAACAGGATGAGGAAACGCCCCCCCGCAGACCCCCCCCCCTCCGCCCAACATCCTGGATGGTGTGTCAATGTGAGAATGGATAGTTGCAGAAAGGCTTTGTGCCTCACAGCTGGTATTTTAGATGGCAAGTTGTCTGACTTTAGAGCATCTTTGTTACCACATAGTTTGGCTTTTGGCAGATATTTCATTCAATTATTTATTATTATTTTTGTTATTTTTTTTACTTCATATGTCTTACTTGTATTTTATCCTTTATCTCTACTCATGGTTCTGACTATTTAACAGGTTTTATTATTTTTACTTTCCAACGTTCCTTAGACGGAGCCGTATAACTTAGGGGTTTATCAGCATGGGGGCCTCCTGGTGCAGATGGCTCCTGTGATAGTGTTTACTCACATGTCTCCTCTGTACTCAGACATGCATTCATTTGTTCATATATGTGTATGCCTGTATGTGTGTGTGTTTGTGTTTGGTATTTGCGTGTATGTGATATTGGAGGATCTTGGTCATAAAGGTATTTTTTTTTAATTGGTAAAGCACTTTGCATTGCATTTCTTTTATATATGAAAAGCGCTTTAAAAATAAAGTTTGATTAATTGATTATGCAAATGTGCACACTACTTCTGTTTCAGCATATAGATCCTGGAGTCTCTCGTTAAAGTCTTTAAATGTTATATTTGTTTACATATATTTTACACTTACTGAATGTTGGTGATTACCATGAATTGATTAACGTGGACCCCGACTTAAACAAGTTGAAAAAATTATTCGGGAGTGACCATTTAGTGGTCAATTGTACGAAATATGTACTGTACTGTGCAATCTACTAATAAAAGTTTCAATCAATCAATCAAAACCGTATTCAAGACGAAATTACATAAAGTCCCACTATGGTCAAGTCCACACAAACATGGATATTAACATTTCCTCCATTCTTGTGTTTAAAAAAAAAACTATAATTATGTAGCACAGTAGTGTCAAACTCATTTTAGCTCGGGGGCCACATGGATAACTTAAAAATAAATGCACGATAACTTAAAAATAAAGATAACTTCAGATTGTTTCTTTGTTTAAAAATATAACAAGCACATTCTGAAAATGTACAAATCATAATGTTGGGGGTTTTTTTACACTTACATGTTGCGGTTGATAGTATTCTTTCTTTATTTGTCGTTATTTATACTTTCTGAAGAAAGTATGTGATAATGTTCATCAGTCAACTCATTGGTGTTCACTTTCAGTCTATCAAAATACAAGAATAATATCAAAATCAAATTACAGGATGTTATTTATGGAGTTTGCTCATTTTCCTCGACTGCTGCACTAACGTCATGTGGTTTATATTTTTTACATATATATATATATATATAAGAATTGTTGTTGCGACATCTAGTGGACACATTTTTAACAGTGGTTTCCTTCATTTTTATACTTAGCAAACACACCCCGTGGGCCGGGTAAAAACCTGTTTGCACGGGCCGTATGTTTGACACCCCTGATGTAACACTATCGATGCATGGCCCGATAGTGTTGAGGGTAGTATCCGTATTGGATCGATACTAGTGTGACAAGGCCCTGCGATAAAGTGGCGACTTGTCAAGGGTGTACCCTGCCTTCCGCCCGATTGTAGCTGAGATAGGCACTAGCGCCCCCCGCTACCCCAAAGGGAATAAGCGGTAGAAAATGGATGGATGGACAGTGTGACAAGATAGATATTTTTCAGTTCTCTTTTGGGCTTACTCAATATCACGCAATTGCAACCAATTATGCGAAGCCTCGCAACTTTAACCAATGTCTGCCATGTTCCCGCATATTTAGGCAAATAAGCATAATTTTCCCCAATTTTGCCTCTGAGAAAACTTATGTTTGTTTCTTTTATAGCTGATGAAGGAGCGGCAAAGTGGAACAATAACTATTTTTTGCTCAAAACGGCACAATTTACCTACTTCTAGTTACTGTCTGTAGTGCTAAGCCTTCTGGGTAATATAGTACATAAACATTTAGCAACACACCATCATCCTCACTTCCTAGTTTGAATATATTTTTATATTTTTATTTAACCTTTATTTATCCAATTAAGAACATATTCTCATTTGCAATGCTGACCTGGCAAAGAGGCAGCATTTACATGTTAGAGATGTTGAACTATTATGATAATCTCTCATCATCTCTTATTTAACGACAAAAAATACCACTGTAAATTGCTTTCAACAGTTCAAAAAAACATATTAATCTGCGGGGTAAATATTTTGGAACAGAAATACATGTTTAAGATGGACAAGCAAAATTAAAGTAAACATAGCATATTATTAGAATTTATGAACGACACACTGGACAACAAGGAAGCTTTTTGTGGTGTTAATTTCTAGGATTATAATAATTATTACTATTATTAAATATAATTAAATAGATGTATTTTGTATTTTGACAAGGAGCTCTGTGTATCTGATTTTACTAGTATCTCGTGTCTACTTTTGAGTAATTGAATGAAACATCCATGCACTATATATTGCTATTCTGTGGGTTTTGAGATTAAAGTTACTGTGGAGGGGGGCGTGGCCTGCTGGCTTTGAAACACATCTGACAGGTGATTAGATTGCTATCTAATCACCAGCCGCATTTATTAGAGGCAACCGGGCAGAGACACGTAGTTGAGAGTTGGCGTTGGAGACAGAAAAACACACACGAACAGAGACACGAGGGACTTAAAAGTCAAAACGTATATTGCTGGAAAGCAATCGCTCTATGTGTGCAAACAAATAAAAACTTGCTCAACCCTGTACGCCGGGCGCAAGAACTTACACTTAAACATCGATAGCAAATTCATAAGATCACATGTTCAATGTTATTTAGAAAGAAAAAAAGTATCCTCAAAACACTGCCGCAACTTTCTAAAAAAGATGCCACATACTTCAGACATTTTAGTTTGGAAGATTTTTTTCAAACCTGGAAAATCCTGGAGGGATTGCTTAACTCTCATCCACAGGACCCAGATTTGAAACCGGGACAGGACGGAAGCAGGCAGTCATTGGCTTCATTATTCGTGTTCAGCTTTTACGGTGTATTCGCAGCACTTCACTTTTTCCACGTTTTGTTATGTTACAGCCTTATTCCAAAATTAAATAAATGCATTTTTTTTCTCAAAATTTAACACACAATGTAAAACATTTTTGCACATGAAAAATAAAAATATCAAATGTACATAAGTATTCACAGCCTTTGTGATGATGCTCAATATTTAGCTGAGGTGCATCCTGTTTCAACTGATCATCCTTGAGATGTTTCTACAGCCTAATTGGAGACATTCCACCTGTGGATACTTTAGTTGATTGGACATGATTTGGAAAGGCACACACATGCGCCGTTTCCCTCACCTGGCCCTGATTGTCAACCTGAGCACAACTATTCATGGTTGCCAATCAGGCTTCCTTATAAACCACTTTCTTGTGCTAGAATCAAGAATCTTTCCTGCATTTTGCCAACTGTCTCCTGCACTTTGAGGTCACAACTACCGCAGCCATGCCAACTCCTGACAGCACATTTCTTCTAAGGCAAGCACAAAGGCCAAGTTTTACCCATCCATAAACAGATCTGGTCTTGCATTAGATTTAGAAAAAAGTTTCACCTCGGCTGGAGTTCTCCAAAGGCTCCAAAACCTAATGTGATTCAAAAGGCCAAAACACGTAAAATATGGATTTTCTATGAGAAAAACTGCTAAACCGAGGCGTTTAATTTTGCTTTTTGGGCTTGTGATTGCTAAAATGGCATTTGACAATAATTTACAGTAAAAAATAGTCAGTGTCAAAAAACAGAGTTTCAAATTAATCTTGATTCCTTTTTGTAACTATTCTTAAAGGAGCTTTGTGCAACATATACATAGATGTTAAGAAGGCGCTAATTTTCCAAATATTCTACAGAGTAGGGCCGGTAAAAAAATGTATTACATAAACTTTGTAATTGTGAAAAATATAGACACATTTCAAACAAATGTGTTCTGTTAAACCAACAATTGTAACATAAGCTAGCCGATGGTATTCGTAATAATATATATATATATTAATGTTAATGTAAATAAATTGCAAACGGCCCCTTAAATCAGTGGTACCCAACCACCGGGCCGTGGCCCGATTGGTACCGGGCCGCAGAAGAATTTTTTATTCATTTTATTAAAAAATATATATATATACATTTTTTTTTTTTTAAATTAAATCAACATAAAAAACACAATATACACTTACAATTAGTGCACCAACCACAAAAACCTCCCTTTTTCATGACAAAAACGTCCCTTTTTCATGACAAAGAAAAAAAATAAAATAAATAAATAAAAATCACGGTGCAAGAGGGGTTAGTGTGTCTGCCTCACAATACGAAGTTCCTGCAGTCCTGGGTTCAAATCCAGGCTCGGGATCTTTCTGTGTGGAGTTTGCATGTTCTCTCCGTGAATGCGTGGGTTCCCTCCGGGTACTCCGGCTTCCTCCCACTTTCAAAAACATGCACCTGGGGATAGGTTGTTTGGCAACACTAAATTGGCCCTAGTGTGTGAATGTGAGTGTGAATGTTGTCTGTCTATCTGTGTTGGCCCTGCGATTAGGTGGCGACTTGTCCAGGGTGTACCCCGCCTTCTGCCCGATTGTAGCTGAGATAGGCGCCAGCGCCCCCGCGACCCCAAAAGGGAATAAGCGGTAGAAAATGGATGGATGGACGGTAGAAATGGATGGATTTCCCCCCCCCCACCACATGGGCCGCGGGACAAATTATTAAGCGTTGACCGGACCGCGGATACAAAAAGGTTGGGGACCACTGCCTTAAATCGATTCCAAAAAAATTGAAAATCAAATATATATATATATTTTTAATCTGTCCTGTCCAGCTAATCAGTCAAATTATATTGTTGATGTAGATGCCCATATTTGCTGTTCAGATTTACTTTTGAAAGTGTTGAATACTTCTCCTATTGCCTTAATTATATTTGACTTTATTTAATGCTTGGGAAGCATTTTATTGAACAAAACCAGGAACTTCAAACTTCCACTGCCTTTTACTAGGGATTGAGGTGCTGAGACCATAATAGCTGAATAAACAATCCATCCATCTATCCATTTTCTACCGCTTGTCCCATTCGTTTTGTCAATAACAAATCTGACCAAAACATTTTACACGGAAATTAGGATATTTTTAGGAAGACGTAGGTCATGCCTGCATAAAATATCCCAACCAATGGCAATCATATGGTTATTGTCAGTACTATCAGAAAACAAAGACTAAAAATTACTACCAACTAGCAACCAATGCTAGCAATGGTTGTACTGGTGAAAATAAGAAGAGCATGCTAAGCAGCCTAATGTACGCCCAAAACTAAAGAGGAGACATTTTACCAAGGTATGCCTATAAGCTACTGTTTCAAACGTTTCAGATTGCCATATAACTTGGTACATGTAGTCCACAATATGCAAACACAAATGAGGAATTATTTTATCATGTGATTTGGCTGTGTTCATACGTTTCACATTGCCATGACAGCCATGCTAATGTTGGAACCCATTTCCTCAGCGTATCAGCAAACTGAGAACGAAATAGGCCCTGATACTACCCATATCCACATAGGTTTTATTTGTCGAAAATATAATTTGCCCTGTCAGTTTGAATACACATTGACGTACAGACTAACTGACATATATTCCCCCGTTAGCCTATATGTTGATGTGTCATTGGCCAGGCGAGCATGCTAAGCATTCGTCGCACGAACATACTAGCTTTTTTAGACAAGATCATAGACTGGACTGTATTGGACAATATAGTTTACATACGAAATGTCCATTTTCCTTTATTACAAGTAATAAGAAAACATAAATGCCTTACTTACCTATCAAGGAGGAAATTAGCAAGAACGGCGTAAAATAAAAACATCTTCTCCGCCTTCAATCACCTCCAACTTTCAAAGGCATCCCCGATACAAATCCTCATTTTGTTCCTGGCTTTTTCATGAATAAATTGAGAATCGTAATGAGGCCTTTTAGATTTACTAAGGTCTTACATGTTTAGTAACTTTACCAGTGGCAGTAGCCAGATGAAGGTGGTGCTTAACTGGCAACCTGGTTGTGACACACTCACTGACTTTTTAAGTGGTCAAACGGTGGAGGGCGGTGCATCGAAATGAAAATAATAAAAATTAGGGGCTCTAAATCTAATTTTGAAATGAGCGTATCCCGGCTGATCTACTGTTATCAGTTATCGAGGTATGCGAAATAGAATATTGTTTATTCGTCATTTTACGATCATGTTTTCTTTGTTTTTAGTCCCTCAGTTCTGTTTTCAGCACCCTTGAGTCTGTGTGTTTTGGTCACCATGGGTGCTGACTAGTTTCACCTGCCTCTGATTAGTGTCCGGGACGCTCACCTGCTGCCGGGCAATAATCAGAGAGCTACTTATTCACGTTTTTCGCCACGCTCAGTCTGGCTTTATAGTTTGCACTACGCAACAGTTACGACATCTACTTTTTATGTTACTGTAGGGGACGGCGTGGCGAAGTTGGGAGAGTGGCAGCGCCAGCAACCTCAGGGTTACTGGTTCAATCCCACCTTCTACCATCCAAGTCACGTCCGTTGTGTCCGTTAGCAAGACACTTCACCGTTGCTCCTGATGGGGTCCTGGTTAGCGCCTTGCATGGCAGCTCCCGCCATCAGTGTGTGAATGTGTGTGTGAATGGGTGAATGTGGAAATACTGTCAAAGCGATTTGGGCTCCTTAAAAGGGGGTAGAAAAGCACTATACAAGTACAACCATTTTTTTTTTTACTGCATTTGTCAGCAGACTAATTAGGAGCCTTTCTTTGTTTACTTACTACTAAACACAAGTTGTTTAGTATGTTCCTTATTTTATTTAGGGACAAAATTGTTCTTCCATTGCAATAAAAAAACATATGTTTAATGTACTGTAAGATTTTTTTTGTTAAAATAAAGACAATAATGCATTTTTTTGTGGTCCCCTTTATTTAGAAAAGTACTGAAAAGCACCAAAAAGTATCAAAATACATTTGGTACCGGTACCAAAATATTGGTACCGGTAATAGAAATTGATCAGACCTATTTTATGGAAGAATGAAGTTTATCATAGAACTGGCATCTGACGTTATTAAAGAAAGTACAGATTTGAATCAAGAATAGTTTTGGATCGAGAATGGAGTCTGAAATTAATCATCACCACCATGAATCAAATCGAATCATGGGGTCCCCAAAGATTCACAGCTCTAGTAAATAATCTTTGAAGTCAAATGCATTATTTCTGTGGACTCTTTTACATTTCCGAAACAACGCTGTTTTGAATCCATCCTCACGGCAAACAGAGTTTTTACTTGTTTGATGTTGCCCTCTCACCACACGGTCTCACGTTTCAGGTGGTTTCCTCACCAACCTGCTTCTTTCTCTCTATTCACAACCAGGCTTTCAGCGGCTCATTGAAGTGTAAGCAACATGAGGCTCTGTGCACACACACACACACACACACACACACACACACACGCACACACACACACACATACACACACACACCCTGACTCACTCCTGCTTGTGGTCTAAGGAGAGGGGGTCCTCTCTGTGGGAAAGCTTGCCCGTGTATGCAGCGCTCTCATGCCCAGTGGTAGCAAAATATACGAGCTACAACAACACGCCGTCGCCTTGGGTGCCAACATGACGACCGCAGGGGCGGATGAAAGCCCTGTCGGTGCGCCACTGTGACTTTGAACGATAATCCTGGGACCGGGACTTGTTTTATGAGCTCTGCTGTCTGACACGTTAGTACGACTATGTGGTGTGGCTGCAAGCAAACACACACGCTGCCCTGTCTGACTCCAACTGAGCTGTTTGAACATCCACAACTTCATGGATGACAGCTGTGAAAACAAAACAAAAAGTCATAAGTGAGGCTCTTAAACTTTCTGTTAACATTGCTTATTAAGGCAACAGTCGTGATTGATGCCTCGGATAACCGGCTCGCAGTAAAGAAAATAGCGTTTCAGTTGTCGCCATGGCGCCCTGGGTCTAAAGTGTATTTAGTGGCTGACTAACTACACAGTTTGGGCAAAAGTATTGGGACGCATGTGTTAAGGATGCCAGCGAGTGTGGCTGTGTGGTAAACCTCACTTCCCGAAACTTTAAGACAGGTGGCAAACTCCCGGCCCCCGGATAACTTTGAAAATCAACGAGCATCCAGACCGCACGTCGAATTTTAATTAACCCTGACATGTAATCTGGCAGTGATCGCCGGATTGTAGTCAGCTGGAGGCTTGTCTTAATGAAATTAAACAATGGATGTCCGCTAACTTTTTGCAACTCAACGCCAAAAAAAAAGAAATGCTGGTCATCGGTCCTGCTAGACACCGACCTCTATTTAATAATACAACTTTAACATTTGACAACCAAACAATTAAAGAAGGCGACTCTGTAAAGAATCTGGGTGTTATCTTCGACCCAACTCTCTCTTTTGAATCACACATTAAGAATGTTACTAAAACGGCCTTCTTTCATCTCTGTAATATCGCTAAAATTCGCTCCATTTTGTCCACCAATGACGCAGAGATCATTATCCATGCGTTTGTTACGTCTCGTCTCTATTACTGTAACGTATTATTTTCGGGTCTCCCCATGTCTAGCATTAAAAGATTACAGTTGGTACAAAATGCAGCTGCCAGACTTTTGACAAGAACAAGAAAGTCTGATCATATTACGCCTATACTGGCTCACCTGCACTGGCTTCCTGTGCACTTAAGATGTGACTTCAAGGTTTTACTACTTACGTATAAAGTACTACACGGTCTAGCTCCAGCCTATCTTGTCGATTGTATTGTACCATATGTCCCGGCAAGAAATCTGTGTTCAAAGGACTCCGGCCTATTAGTGATTCCCAGAGCTCAAAAAAAGTCTGCGGGCTATAGAGCGTTTTCCATTCGGGCTCCAGTACTCTGGAATGCCCTCCCGGTAGCAGTTCGAGATGCTACCTCAGTAGAAGCATTTAAGTTTCACCTTAAAACTCATTTGTATACTCTAGGCTTTATATAAACCCCCTTTTTAGACCAGTTGATCTGCCGTTTCTTTTCTTTTTCTCCTCTGTCCCACGCTCCCTTGTGGAGGGGGTCCGGTCCGGTGGCCATGGACGAAGTACTGGCTGTCCAGAGTCGGGACACAGGATGGACCGTTCGTCCAGAGTCCGGACCCAGGGTGGACCGCTCGCCTGTGTATTGACTGGGGACATCTCTGCACTGCTGATCCGCCTCCGCTTGGGATGGTTTTCTGTTGGCTCCACTATGGACAGGACTCTCGCTACTGTGTTGGATTCACTTTGGACTGGACTCTCACGGTTGTGTTGGATCCACTATGGATTGAACTTTCACAGTATCATGTTAGACCCGCTCGACATCCATTGTTTTCGGTCCCCTAGGGGGTGCCCACATATGCGGTCCTCTCCAAGGTTACTCATTGTCATCATTGTCACTGTCACTGACGTCCCACTGGGGTGAGTTTTCCTTGCCCTTATGTGGGCTATACCGAGGATGTCGTTGTGGTTTGTGTTGTGGTTTGTGCAGCCGTTTGAGACACTAGTGATTTAGGGCTATATAAATAGACATTGATTGATTGATTGATTGATTGATTGATTGATTGATTGATTGATTGATTGATTGATTGATTGATTGATTGATTGATTGATTGATAATCTACCATGAAATCAATGACTTTTTGAATAATGGGTAGAAAACTAACTGTACTTGGAACACCCCTTCTATGTTGCCAGACTCCGCCCCCTCTTGGTGTGACATCATCTCTAGATTTTCCCGCATTTTGAAATATCGATTACATAATCACATGTTTTTGTCGCCCTGGTCCATGATTACTTCTAAACTGATATGATTAACATTATAAGCAAACAATGAATATAAAAAATAATCACCATTTACAGACTGTTTCCTCAGCCATCTTGAGGAAAACATCAGTAGAA
Organism: Nerophis ophidion; assembly: GCF_033978795.1. Classification (NCBI taxonomy): domain Eukaryota; kingdom Metazoa; phylum Chordata; class Actinopteri; order Syngnathiformes; family Syngnathidae; genus Nerophis; species Nerophis ophidion. Next base: position 19,950,757 of record NC_084628.1, read on the forward strand.
AAGGACACAAAATGTAAATCGAGCAGATTGCTTTATTTTTCTCTCGTTTTCGTGCGCCGGGTCTCGCCTTCCTTCTCCGTTTTTTGACTCAGTCTTTCTGTCCTTGAGGGTGCTTCTAATTTTCAGGATCACATTTTGTTTCTCCATCCAAACTCCGACCCAAACCCTTCTTCTTCGAAGCTAAGAATATTGAAATGATTGCTGCAAATTACACTACTCTCGCTTGGTCTGTTCCATTTCGCAATTGAATTGGTGAGGTCCATACGTTCTTTACATTGCCCTCATTTGGAATTGTATTTAGGCTGAACACTTCTTCAGTTGCATTGCTACAAGCAAACATATTGGCTCATTGCTTCAAATTCTGCACGAAAATAACGCAAACGGGGAAGAAGACACAACAAAAACACTAAGGGCAGGTTTGCCGGTACTTAAAAATTTGCAAACTTGATAGCACACGCAAAGCTGATCTACTAAACGTGTGCAAAGTGGATTGCATTTGTTAAGTGAGCAGAAAAAGGCGTGCAATCCATTTGTCTTTTTTGTCTTAATATTCAGAATATACCGTATTTCCTTGAATTGCCGCCGGGGCGCTAATTAATTTAAAACATCTTCTCACTCCTGCGCTTACCAAAGGCACGCGGTAAAAGTAAGCATGCGCTAATTATTTTAAAACCTCTTCTCACTCCGGCACTTACCAAAGGCATGCAGTAAAAATTTGAGTGTGATGTAAGCTTGGACATTAAATCCTACCGAATAGTTCTTAATCATCTTCCCTTTATGCGATTTCAAATTACCGGTATTGAAATTAGCCTCCTCCATTTTGAAAATGATGACAGGGGAAGTGTAACTCGTGACGTCACGAGTTTGACCAGGCGGTAATACGAAGCATGCACTAATTATTTTGCGAAGCGAGTTTGACCCGGCAGTAATTCAAGGCAGGCGCATACTATATACCCTGCGGCAATTCAAGGAAATATGGTATGCTGATTAGCAAAACGGCAGAATACTGGGAGAAGAACACGCTAATATAATATAGAGCACGCGCAATGTGAACTATCAACACTCATTACCATTTTTGAGAGAACTGTTAAGCGTTTTATTTGAGCATGTGTCGGAAGGAGGTGCAAACTGACAGGATCGGAGCGAACGATAAACAGAGAATCCTTAGTCCTGTGTGTGTGTCAACATTTTGGACATTCAGAAATAAAAAATATTAGACATTTTGTCGATTCACCAACATCCTTTTATAATTTCATAGCCTCTAGAGGACTTAAAGGGATGCTTAAAACGAATTAAATGTGTTAATTTTGGTGACCTTTAGTATTTTTTAAATGTTGTTAATTTCACATAAGATATATATATATATATATATATATATATATATATATATATATATATATATATATATATATATATACATATATATATATATATATATATATATATAATCAAAATATTTATTTTATGTAAAAAAAAAAAGACTGTACGTATCCATTGTTTTGCTTATTCAGCTAAATGTGTTGGTTTTCTGACATGGACTTTTTTTTTCAGCATTGTCCACACCTTTAAGTCAGGACTTCGGGATGTTCTAAAACCTTAATTCTAGCTTGCCCCGATCACTCTATCACACAAAAGTAAAAGTTGTGGAAATTATTGGAAACTCAAGACAGTCATGACATTATGTTCTTTACAAGTATATGTAAACATTTGACCATGACTGTATATAATGTAGTAACAGACACATTCATAACAATATGTAATATGTACAATATTTACCGTATTTTGATCAATTTAATCATTGCCAGGACTGTTTTTTTTAGTACATCCATTTCCGTTACCATGGCAGCACACTTCCAACTTCTGGCAACAAATGTGTGTCTGACTTCCGGAAACAAAGGCGTATGTGTGTCGATGAGCTTCAAGAGGTAGTCACCTGAAATGGTTTTCACTTCACAGGTGTGTTTGAAGCTCGTCGCGAGAATGCCAAGAGTGTGCAAAGCAGTCATTAGCGCAAAGGGTGGCTATTTTGAAGAAACTGCAATATAAAACATGTTTTCAGTGATTTCACCTTTTTTGTTAAGTACATAACTCCACATGTGTTTATTCATAGTTTTGATGCCTTCAGTGACAATCTACAATGTAAATAGTCATGTAAATAAATAAAAAAACACATTAAATCAGGAGAGGGTGTTTTCAAACGTTTGGCCTGTACTCTATTTAATGAATACGATTAAAATCGAGAATAAGATTTCTAATTAAGTCTTAGTATTTGAGTGGGCACCTGGTCCTTCCGTAGTGGAAAAGTTGGGCCCAAAGGTCAAAAAGATTAAGAACCCTTGGTGTAGCATATTTAGCTATTCCTCCTCTTCTAGTGATAATATTTGCAAAAAACAAAACAGAGACCAAATTTGTTTGTGGCAGGCATGGGAAACATTACGATTAATAATTGATGAGTATGATATTAAATATGACGGTTAAAGGGGAATGGAGAAGACAGATGTATACCTACGTGAACTCTAATTACTTGAGAAGCTCCACTTCAAATTATGTAACGGATCAGTAAACATAAGTGGTGATTGAATCGAAACTTAAAGAGTCTCAAAGGTCAAAACAAGACACAACGAAACCAACTCCTCCATATAAGCAGAAAATACCAACATCTGTGTTATTATCACAATTAATAATTGATTAGTGTTGCAATCCGCTGCTCGGATCTACACATATTAGTAATTTTTCCTTTCTGGTATCACTCTCCATCAAGTGACAGTTTATTTCCTGTGTTAGCCTGTCACCATGGTAACTCATCAGTCCACCTGCCAATCCCGGTCCACACACACCTGCTTTGTATAATCACCCTCCTATTTAAGCCAGCCTCTTTGTTCATTTCTTCCTGGGTTCATAGTTTGCTCTCACGCAACTGTACGTCTGGATTTTGATAATTTGCTTTCACGCAAGTATTTCTATTCTCGCTAGCTTCTCACACTAAGCCACTTGCTTTTTCCAGTTTACATACTGATGATTTGTTTTCTCTTTTGTGCCAACGTGCCATTTTAGTTTGTCTATTTTAACTTCCTAGTTTTCATACTAGCATTTTTGGTTTGCCTTTTATTAGCTCCAGCATTTCTGTTCAGAGCTCCCTTTTTGTTAAATAAATATTTTAAGATCCTACCTTTGTTGTGTTCACGTCAACGCATCCTTGAGGGAATCGAACCCGGCATCACAATGCCCAACAGTCCTTACAGATTAGTATGATATTAATTATGAAGGTTAAAGGAGAATTGAGAGGAGGCCTTCAGTGACAATCTACAATTTAAATAGTCATGAAAATAAAGAAAACGCATTGAATGAAGGTGTGTCCAAACTTTTGGCCTGTACTGTAGGTTACGGAACGTAAATGAAGTATCGATTACATTTTTTGAATGCATTTTAAAAGTGATTTAGATGTAGAATAGATTACTCCCATTTGCTGCATTGCTAGCCACCAACAACAAGATGATGTTTGCAAGTTAAAATGCAAAAAAATGGTCTTCTTGTCTCTCATAAATATTGTGAACAATAGGCAAAATAAAAATAAAAAGTGCAGTTCCTCTTTAAGAGCTGCGCCGAATAACCAGCTGAAAGCTTCTTAGCGCAATTTTGTTGCACTCAACTCTAATTCGGTGGGGATTTGTGGTCGCTGGTTCAAGCCCAGAGCCCACTGTTCCACATGATCACACCCCCACAAAAAGTGGATAAATTGTTTTTCCCCTCGTTTGCAACTCTGGGAAGACGCTCTGCGGGTGTTTCTTGTCATAAGGTAGCAAGATAAAGAGGGAATTTAGGTTTTCCTTGACCAATGACGCAAATCCCTTCATTGCGCAGTCTGAAAGGAGGCAATGCATGGTGGGGAAGTTGAGTAACAAAGCTTGTGATGCGCACACATAAATCCTCACTAACGTCCATAAATCTCCTCACGTCAGCTACATACTGGATTCGATGTCATACTTTCAACGAAGCGTGCGTCAGTCGTGAAGTCAACTATTGGCTGAAACGATCATACGCCTCCTTTTCCTTCCCCCCATCTCACTCCCGTTCGGAATAAAACCACCTTTTCACCTCCAGCTTCTTCTCACACGTCCGTGGCCTTTTGCATTCTTGGGCCGGTCGAGTAGACTCTGGTCTGTTTGCTTCAGTTCCTCATTTCCTGTTCGGGACGATGCGTCCACAAGTCGAGACAAAGCGGAGGACTGGCACGAGGTCCGTGAGAATGTGACCAGGAAGGAACGGCGGAGGGGGTGGTGGCGGGGGGAGTCCTAAGAGATGACATAGACGTACTAAAAAGCAAGCGTGAAATAAAAACGGTTGGAAATATAAAGTGGTGGATTTTGCTAATAACCACAGATCGGCCTAGTAAGGTCAGACTTTTCAGCTGAGCTCATTGAGCGCCATCGTTTTCCATCTTAATCTAATTTACGAGGAATCTGGTCTGCTTTCAATTCCCTGAGCAATTAGTTTTTATTTGTTTTAATTATCTGCCATTTTCTACCTTTTGCTTCACAAGCCCGCGCGGTCCGTGTGTGACTCATGGTGTGCTTCGCTATCGTTGACCATATATTACAGTCTGCCGGCTTATTTTTATAACCCGCTCCATTTTTAATGACTTTGGGAGCTAAATGAGCAGATCCTTTCTTTACCCCTGCTTAAAAAACAGCTTTTAATGTGGAAAGGTATTAAAAAATAAAGTAGCACCAGGCTCCTCAGGCAGGTAGCGCGCCACATTTCTTTTTTTCCCCGCTTACATGAAATTTCCGAGCTCTCACTCCCCCACAGCTCAGCGTGCAATGTGTCACCTCAGGATGTTGATTTACTGATCAACAGGAGGTTGGCTGCACAGCGGCCATGCTGAGGGGACGGGAGGGAGGGGCGCGACTCATTTACGACTCAAAGGGGACCTGGAATTGCAGACTTCTCCAGGAACCGAACGTCTGAACCCAACAAGATAGAGGTGGGGGAAGGAAATAGGGAAGGGGGGGTGTGAGAGAGGATACATTTTCTTCTTAATGTTCAATTTTGTTTCTAAAGTCCTGCCCACTGGGGGAAAAAACACATGGTTCAAATAAATATGACCCCCCTCCGCATGCGGCTGGTGGTGACTATACATGCAAAATGAGAAAAAAACAGCTACATTTGATTCCATAATGAGGGCGCGATGAAAGAAGATTATGTGGTAGAGATTTGATTTGAGGACATAATGTAATTTATGGATTAGGGATGTCCCGATACCAATATTTGGTACCAGTACCAAAATGTGTTTTAATACTTTTTGATACTTTTTTAAATAAAGGGCACCACAAAAAAATGGCATGATTGGCTTTATTTCAACAAAAAATCTTACGGTACATTAAACATATGGGGTTTTTTTGCAATCAAACAACAATTTTGTCCTTAAATAAAATAGTGAACATACAAGACAACTCTGCGATGAGGTGGCGACTTGTCCAGGATGTACCCTGCCTACCGCCCGGATGCAGCTGAGATAGGCTCCAACGACCCCAAAAGGGACAAGCGGTACAAAAAATGGATGGATGGATACAAGACAACTTGTCTTTTAGTAGTAAGTAAGCAAACAAAGGCTCCTAGTTTGTCTGCTGACTTATGCAATAACATACTGTGTCATTTTTTCTCTTATTTTGGCAAAATTATAAAGGAAGGCGGGTTACATCCTGGACAAGTCGCCAACTCATCGCAGGGCGACCATACACATATTTTTGGGAAATGTGATAGGACAATGACATTTTTGACGATTATGTACAATGCGTTGTTGGTATTTTTGGATACAAGAGCCCTGTGTCGCGACACATGTTCATCATGTTAACTTAATAGTGTTTTGCCATAAGAGCTGTCCCTCGGCTAATTTTAAATTACAAGAATCCCTGCCAGTAGTTGGCATAACCAATGTAACATTGAAACCCTTGAGACCCAAACAGAGCATCTAGCCGCTAACCTTAGCTTATAGCTAGAAATTGACATACCGTATTTTTCGGACTATAAGTCGCAGTTTTTTCATAGATTGGTCGGGGGTGCGACATATACTCCGGAGCGACTTATGTGTGAAATTATTAACACATTACCATAAAATATCAAATATTATTCATCTCTGTCGCGGAAGAGACTAAGTAAAATGTCAGAAATCGTCACACACACATCAGCAATCGTCACATACACGTCAACCAATGAGAATTCGACGGGGGAGGGTCATGGTAGAAGTGCATTGTGGGTCATGGAATGCTAACTGCTATATGCTATATGCTACTGCCGTAGCTATTAGAATGGATCATTTCATCGTTGGCGGTAACTTCTAAAAACTGAGAAGGGCTGAACAAAAATGGCACCGAAAAGGAAATCATGTACTGCAAATTACACAATATCAAATAATATTATTTATCTCATTTGCGGAAGAGACGAAGAAAATGTCAGCAATCGTCACACACACGTCAGCAATCGTCACATACATGTCAACCAATAAGAATTCGGCGGGTCATGGCAGAACTGCATTGTGGGTCATGGAATGCTAACTGCTATATGCTATATGCTACTGCTGTAGCTATTACAATGAATCATTTCATCGTTGGCGGTAACTTATAAAAACTGAAAAGGGCTGAACAAAAATTGGACCAAAAAGAAAATCATGTATTGCAGATTACAAGCTGGACGTAGTGAAATGAATATGCAACAGAAAACGACAAGAGGAAGCCATTTTAAATTGTAGCGCTTTGTGGCTGTTTAGACAATATTTTCAAATACTTTTGGAATGGAAATGTAATTGGATATGGTTTAACGGATAAAATAAACACAATTAAGCTTATAAGTTATTTTATTTTTAAGTTCAATGTGTATTTTCTTTTGTTGAGCCCTACAAAGTACTGTTAATATTGTACTTACACCAGCTGTTTGATTATGACTTGCATCTTGGCTGTAGTACTCATTACCAAATTTGCAAGTGTTGAAATTGCCAATGCTATTCGGTAGCATATCTATAGCAAACCCAATGTAAATTAGGATCAAGCTAGTATCTTTTTAAAAGTGTGGCCTCAGGCAAATCACCAGTCTTGCCATCACTGTAGACTGATATTGTAAACTTGACAAACAAGTCAATGGCATTTTAAAATCGTGTTTTTATCATCTTTGTCTTTTAGCAAAGGTAAAACCGTTGTTATCTTTAAACCTTTTTGAGCAAGTAGTGCATGCTTTAATTTCAAGTCGCCTGGACTACTGCAATGCATTTTATGCTGGCATTAGCCAAAAAGCACCCTCCCGGTTGCAGTTAGTCCAGAACGCGGCAGCACGACTTAACAGGGGCCAGGAAACGCGAGCATATAACCCCAATTCTTGAGACTTTGCACTGGCTCCCTGTTAATTTTAGAATTGATTTAAAAATGTTGCTGTTTGCTTTTAAAGCTTTGCATGAACTGGCACCTCATTATATCTCTGACCTCATCCAAATTTACATTCCTGCGCGCGCTTTGAAGTCAGAGACCCAGCTCCAGTTCGTGGTGCCCAATGACGAGACTTAAAACCAGGGGAGACAGGGCCTTCTCTGTGGTCGGCCCTAAGCCCTGGAACACTCTGGCCCTCCATGTTCAAACTGCAGCGGGACCTTAAACGATGGTTTAGTGTGGCTGAAAGGGGGCTGAGGCTAAAAAAATTATTTGTTTAGGGGTTAAACGACTTAGTGTAGACATGGCCTTACTGTACTTTTGAGCACCTTCTTCTTGCCTTGTTAGTATTGGAAATTGTAAAAATGACCTTTAGGCAGTCCGTCTGAGTCCACACTGAGTGCTTTGCCTATTGATTCCCGGATTTCATGTCACTTTTAATGTCAGTTTATGGAAAAATGGTAGTTTGATTTAACATGACTCAATCGCCCGTAGCACCTACGTATGCACTTTGGTCAGTACTTATAAAAGCACAGAATTCAGTACCCATCTTTGCATTTGACCCTCCACAATTTTTCTTTGTACTTTTTTAATGGGGCGGAGCTTAGATGGTCAAACCAGGAAAAGGGCAGGATATAATGCTTGCAGCTCAGTCGAACGTGGGCGCCCCCTAAGCAGCAACTAATCCGTGACATACAGCATATACACTTTGTTAGTGTGTATTTGTATTGCTTTGTACAACATTAACTCACTCGCTGAGTTCCTCTCAGTGTTGCGTGAAAAGGTTTGCAGGGCCACAGACATAAATGTTGATAACCCGTGATGTATTAAATATTTAGGATTGCATAACCCAAGATAAGATAAAACACTCCTAAAGTATGTAACCGTTGGAAAGAATCTGCACACTTCTTCTCATCTTATCTTTCAGCTCCGGGGAGGAAGTCTTTGGAAAACCGCCCTTGGAGATGTTAGAAACAACCCAATTCAGTGGTGGTTGTACATGCTACAGAATAATGAATAGGGGAAAGGTCCAGATTGGGCCTATGTAACATACACCGCTCTCAGTCTAGGCCTCATTCTTCGTTGGCTCGCCGCCCAGGAATGTCACTCACATTCCCAGCAGCCTTCATCTGTCTCATGTGCTTGCTCCTTCAACTCCACACTACAACATTTGTTTATTTTAACTCTCTCAGGACCTCCAATGACGGAGCATCGCGCACCCAAGAGGACAGCGATTTCCCTCCTCCGTGCTCCTGGCTTGCCAGATTCCCTCCCACACCGTCTCTCCCACTCACTGTCTGCGTTTACTCTCGCGTGGGGCGGTCACGTCACCTCAATCTCAGTCAAAGTCATCCCACCTTCACTCTTGTACTAGTAAAACCGTCGGAGAGCGGGCGAGACGTGTTCTACGGCTCAGAGGGAGACACGAGTCATCGGTACTCCGGCTCAGGGAAAGTAAACTCACCGTGGGGTTAATAAGCGTTCACCAGGGGTCACGGTGACTCACCTGGCTAGTCCGACTCTTACTCTTTACTGTGGGATGTGCTTTGTGAGTCAGAGCAAGAGACCGGACTGGGCTGTATCCTCTATGTCATAGTAATTTATTAAAGGCCTCATATTCTCCTCATTAACGAAGACAGCCACAAACTTTTAAATAAAAAGTTACATTTTCCTTCCTCGGGCGCCACTCTCATTAGTCCGACCAGTCTGGCAAAGGAAAATTTAGCCTCAGCCTCAGGCCGCGTGATGTTTTGTTTTTGCAGAGCGCTTAATTGAGGCGACAATGTGTCAGACACTGGGTGAGAGAAGTTGTGTGGATGAGCACCTGCACTTTGTTTGTCCCTTCTCTCTGACATCTGCGGAGGCCGGAGGCCACCTGCTGGGTTCAGATGGCAGGAAATTTCCTGAGCAACATCCTCACCCCTGGAGGCACCTGGAAGAAGACCAAAAGAAATCAAAGCTGTGTTTTGTTTTTTGGGTTTGTTTTTTTCTGAGGCTTGTTTTTTTTTTTATTTGCCATCGCACAGGACATCAATCAGAAACAAATGAAGTCATCCTCCAGGTCATTCATGCCCCAATGAGATGGGTTGTTATGTATAATTCACCGCGTGGTCGACCTGATCATTGCAATCACAAACACTAGCCAGTTAAAATGAGGATGACATTGACTTTAACGCCCTCTGCTGGTATAAAACGCAAAACGCATACATACGTAATTACAGAATGCTTTCATTTTTTCATGTTTAAATTCCAGTATCCATCCATTCATTGTGTGTGTGTGTGTGTGTGTGTGTGTGTGTGTGTGTGTGTGTGTGTGTGTGTGTGTGTGTGTGTGTGTGTATATATATATATATATAATTTATATATATATATATATATATATATATGTGTGTGTATATGTACATATATATGTACATATATATATATATATTATATATATATATATATATATATATATATATATATATATATATATCGGTGTGGGAAAATAATGAGACTACTTCATCGCTACAGAACTGTTTCATGAGGGGTTCCCTCAATCATAATGAAACAGTTCTGTAGAGATGAAGTAGTCTTGTGATTTTTCCCACACCTACATATTGCGCTCTACCACGGTATCGAGCACTATTCTCTGGATAATCCAATCAAGACATATATATATATATATATATATATATATATATATATATATATATATATATATATATACATGGAATAAGCGGTAAAAAAAATGGAGGGATATATATATATGAATGTTGGCTGTCTATCTGTGTTGGCCCTGCGATGAGGTGGCGACTTGTCCAAGGTGTACCCCCCGCCATCCGCTCGAACGCAGCTAATATAGGCTCCAGCGATCCTCCCCCCCTCCCGCAACCCCGAACAGGACAAACGGTACAGAATGGATGGATAGATGGATGGATATATATATATATATATATATATATATATATATATATATATATATATATATATATATACATATATATATAAACATATATATATATATTTATATATATATATATATATATATATATATATATATATATATATATATATAAGTATTTTGCACACCCTGCAATTTTGCAAGTTCTCCCACTTAAAAATTAGCAAGAAGTCTGAAATGTTCATCATAGATGTAGTTCCACTGTTAGAGACATAATATATAAAGAAAACTCCGCAAATCATTTTGCATGATTTTTTTAAATGATTTATTTGTATGTTACTGGGGATCATAAGTATTTGCACACATGACAATCATCATTAATTATGACTCTCAAAGAGCTGTCAGGCTCCTTTAAAAAAAAAAGTCCACCTTTACCCCACAACTAATCACCCACCCACCACCCCTTTTGGGCTCCTTAAAGTCATCTGTGCAGCCCACAGTCAGTCAAGGTCCAACTGCTACCCTGAGCAAGACCAAAGAGCTGCCAAAAAAGACCAGAGACAAAATTGTCGAGCTGCGCAAAGCTGGAAAATGCTATGGGACAATTGGGAAGCAGCTTGGTTTCAGTAATTGTTAGAAAATGGAAGAGGCTAAACATGACTGCTAATTTACCACGGACTGGGGCTCCATGTAAGAACTCTCCTCGTGGGGCATCACTCATGATAAGAAAAGTGAGGAATAAGCCCAGAATTCTATGCAGCAGGAGCTGGTGAATGACCTGAAGAGAGCTGGGACCACTGTTTTCAAGGCTACTATCAGAACACTACCGCGTAGATGTTTAAAATCATGCATCGCATAGATTGTTCCCCTGCTTAAGTCAGCCCATGTCCAGGCCCGTCTGAAGTTTGCCAATGGCCATCTGGATGATCCAGGGGAGTCATGGGAGAAAGTCATGTGGTCAGAAGAGACCAAAATAGAACATTTTGGTATAAACTCCACTCATCGGGTTTAGAGGAAAAAGAAGGATGAGTATCATCTCAAGAACACCCTTCCTACAGTGAAGCATGGGGGTGGAAACATCATGCTTTGGGGGTGCCTTTCTGCAAAGGTGACATTACGACTGCATTGTATTAATGAGAGGATGAACGGTGCTATGTATTGTGAGATTTTGGCCAAAAACCTCCTTCCCTCAGTCAGAGCATTGAAGATGGGTCGTGGCTGGGTCTTCCAACATGACAATTACCCAAATCACACAGCCAGGATAACCAAAGAGTGGCTTCATATGAAGCATATCAAGGTTCTGGAGTGGCCTAGTCAGTCTCCAGACCTAAATCCAATCGAAAACTTTGTGTTGCTCTGGGACAGCCCCGAAACCTGACAGATCTGGACAAGATCTGTGTGACGGAGTGGGCCAAAATCCCTGTTGCCGTGTGTGCAAACCTGGTGAAGAACTATAGGAAACATTTGACCTAGGGCTGGGCGATATATCGATATACTCGATACATCGCGGGTTTGTCTCTGTGCGATATAGAAAATGACTATATCGTGATATTCGAGTATACGTCCTCACGCAGTTGCTTTTAGCTGCGGGCATTAAACTGCGAAGGTGCGAATCTGGTAAAAAATAGAGGAAGACTTATTTGCCAAGAAAAACAGCACGGGGTGCATCGTCTGGCGGTGGTTTGGCTTCAAGCAGGAAAATGTTGAACATTTATGCGGTGGAAGCTTTGCTACAAAAAGTAGCAGCACTGCTAATATGTAGCATCATTTGAAAACTCACCCGCTAGTGAATGAAGAGTGCTTCAAACTCTTAATGTCAACATCTCAGTTCGGTGCCACACCCACAAAATGCAGAAGCAAGTATTTCCACATCAACACCGTAGGACATATACTATTTGATATGCAGCTCATTTTTATGTGACACTCTTTGAAATATCTTGTGTGACATCATGCACAAAAGTGCACTTTATTTGTTTTTAACTATTGTAGTGGTGTTCTGTACAAAAAGTAAACTTTAATTTACTGTTGTTTTGATATGTCATCTTAGTGACATCATGCACAAAAGTGCACTAATAGCTTGTTTTAAAATGTATCTGACAATCTTGCATTTTCTGTTTTAAAATTACATGCATGTTTGTGCCACTGCTTAATAACTGTTTAATAAATACAGTTTTGGTCAATTAATTTCGTTGTGATTTCCTTCTCTGCATGAAAGTCTAAAATGAGCATATATTAATGTAATCCATACACTTCCTCGACAGCGTAGTCTCCTTTCAAGCCCACATATACAGCATTACCCGGTCTGCTTACTTCCCTCTACGGAACATTAATCGTCTTCGCCAAGCCCTTACCCTACATACTGCTGACATATTAGTCCATAGCCTGGTCACCTCTCGCCTGGACTATTGTAACTCTCTCCTGTTTGGGCTCCCTCACAAGTCACTTCACAAACTTTAGCTTCTCCAGAACTCTGCAGCCCGGATAATCACAAGATCCTCTTTAATTCAGCACAACACCCCTGTTCTGCAGAAACTCCACTGGCTACCCATCAAGCATCGTATTCACTTTAAAATAGTTCTCCTCACTTTCAAAGCTATCCATAACCTCTCGCCATCTTATCTCTCTGACCTGATCCATGCCGCCACGCCCTCACGTTCCCTAAGATCCTCTTCATCCATCCATCTCACTATCCCCTTATTTAAACTGTCCACCATGGGTGCCCGATCTTTCAGCCGCTCTACCCCACATCTTTCGAACTCTTTGCCACCTGACCTTCGCAACTTGGACTCAATATCCCTCTTCAAGTCAAGACTCAAAACACACCTATTCCGGACTTCTTATTCTTTGTAACCATCGTATCTTATCTATCTTTGTTGTTGTTATTATTGTTGTTTTTATCCAATTTGATTTTATTGTTTTGATTTTGTATGGTGTCCTTGAGTGCCCAGAAAGGCGCCTTACAAATAAAATGTATTATTATTATTATTACTATGAAAAATAATGTTTTAATGTAGACACATACAATCATCATACTGCTGTGAGTATACTGTATGTATGAAGTGTTAATTCAGGGCTAAGGCAAAATATCGAGATATATATTGTGTATCGTGATATGGCCTTAAAATATCCATCCATCCATTTTCTACCGCTTATTCTCTTTTGGGGTCGCGGGGGGCGCTGGCGCCTATCTCAGCTACAATCGGGCGAAAGGCGGTGTACACCCTGAACAAGTCGCCACCTCACCGCAGGGCCAACACAGATAGACAGACAACATTCACACTCACATTCACACACTAGGGCCAATTTAGTGTTGCCAAAATATCGATATTAAATAAGACCACATCACCCAGCCCTAGTTTGACCCCTGTAATTGCAAACAAAGGCTTGTACATTAAATACTAACACTGATATTCTCTCGTGTGCCCGGCAACATACAAATACAATCATAAAAAAAATAATACAATGTGATTTCCGGATTTTTCTTTTTAGATTATGTATCTAACAGTGGAAATACATCTATGATGAACATTTCAGAGTAGAAAATGATTTTTTTATTTAATTGTTTGTCACGAAAAAGGGAGGGTTTTTGGGTCGGTGCAATAATTGTAAGTGTATCTTGTGTTTTTTATGTTGATTTGATTAAAATAAAAAATAAAAATTAAACAAATAAAAAAAATCCCCCCAAAAATCTGCGGCCGGTACCAATCGAGCCGCGGCCCGGTGGTTGGGGGCCGCTGTTGTAGATAACGTTCAAGTACCAAACTTCATATAAAAACATCTTGCTTTGTAAATAATAATAACAGTGCAATTAGTTCCTCCGTTGTTTCACTTAAAGCATTCGGTAAATGCATAAAACGCTTATTTACAAATAGTCCGTCAAGGAAAATATCCCTTCAACGTTGCCAGATGTACGAATGTGATTGCATGTGTACGACAATTTCCCCCAGGATAATAATGTTGACACATTTCTCATAAAATGCAATAATTTTGACACATTTCTCATAAAATGCAATAATGTTTCTCCTTCAACACATGGGTATCAGCAAACGCAAACGTGATACAGCCTACACGGCACCTTCCAACTTGATGTTGCGCATTGTAAAGTCTCACGTACATTTCCACAGCCACATGAGGGCCTGTTCTCCCTCCGACAATGCTATTTGTCTATTTAAAGGTAAAACCGCATCACGAGCAACACTATAAAGGTATATGAAAATGTTACACTATACTAGATAGTCTTGCTCAACATTAAATCGGTTGTGTGCGATAAATGTCCGCTTTCGATACGATAATTTGCCATTACCTATCTGGCAACCTTGCTACTTTGCGACAATCGTCAATGGTGTAGGCATCGGAATACGGCAGCGAGAAGAAGATGGCGGAGGGAGTAAACGATGCTGAGCTACTCAAGGAGAAGGCTAATAAATACTTTAAAGGTGAGTTGGCAAGACTGTCAAGTCGGTGACTTTAATTGGTGGCTTAAGGCAAAATAAAGCCTATCCAGCGTTTGCGTTGGAGAGTTAACTATTGCTGTGAAACGCTGCAGTTAACAGCCACACGTCAACGTGAAGCTAGGCTAGCAGTGCGCAGGGAGCGTGCTAAAGCGTGAAGCCCATTCATTGAACTACTGAGAGCGCTTATCCTGTCCGGCTTTCAGGAACACCGCCTGGTTATTGCCCCGTGCAAATAAATGTATTTCACTGACCAATTTGCCATCGTTTACTCAATAAGTTATCAAAATGTATAAAACGTTGTTCGTAGCAGTTGCTAGAATGTTCTAATGGCCAACGGAAGCATGTGAGCCTCACCACCATAATTACAGGTCTCACGCTATATCGATTTTGCCACACTTACATATGTTATTTAGAGCGATTTTTCTAATGGGAATATAACTCATTAACAATTAAATTAATACTTTGTCTTTGGGGATATTCTAAATAAGGCTGGGTGATATGACCTTTTTTTTAATATCTCGATATTCGTAGGCCATATCGCGATAAACGATATATATCTCGATATTTTGCCTTAGCCTTGAATTAACACTTGATTCATATAATCACAGCAGTATGATGATTCCATGTCCGGGGTATGGTCGCAGGGGCAGCAGCCTAAGCAGGGAAGCCCAGACTTCCCTCTCCCCAGCCACTATGTCTAGCTCTTCCCGGGGGATCCCGAGGCGTTCCCAGGCCAGCCGGGAGACATAGTCTTCCCAACGTGTCCTGGGTCTTCCCCGTGGCCTCCTACCGGTTGGATGTGCCATAAACACCTCCCTAGGGAGGCGTTTAGGTGGCATCCTGACCAGATGCCCGAACCACCTCATGTGGCTCCTCTCGATGTGGAGGACCAGCGGCTTTACTTTGAGTTCCTCTCGGATGACAGAGCTTCTCACCCTATCGCTTAAGGGAGAGCCCCACCACCCGGCGTAGGAAACTCATTTCGGCCGCTTGTACCCGTAATCTCATCCTTTCGGTCATGACCCAAAGCTCATGACCTTAGGTGAGGATGGGAACGTAGATCGACCGGTAAATTGAGAGCTTTGCCTTCCGGCTCAGCTCCTTCTTTACCACAACGGATCGGTACAACGTCCGCATTACTGAAGAGGCCGCACCGATCTGCCTGTCGATCTCACGATCCACACTTCCCCCACTCGTGAACAAAACTCCTAGGTACTTGAACTCCTCCACTTGGGGCAGGGTCTCCTCCCCAACCCGGAGATGGCACTCCACCCTTTTCCAGGAGAGAACCATGGACTCGGACTTAGAAGTGCTGATTCTCATTCCGGTCGCTTGTCACTCGGCTGCGAACCGATCCAGTGAGAGCTAAAGATCCCGGCCAGATGAAGCCACCAGGACCACATCATCTGCAAAAAGCAGAGACCTCATCCCATGGCCACCAAACTGGAACCCTTCAACACCTTGAATACGCCTAGAAATTCTCTCCAAATAATTTATGAACTAAATTGGTGACAAAGGGCAGTCTTGGCGGAGTCTAACATATTGTAGGTGTCTACATTAAAACATTATTCCTCATACTGTATTAATATATGCTCATTTTAAACCTTCATGCAGAGAAGGAAATCCCAACTAAGTCAATTGACCAAAACTGTATTTATTAAACAGTTATTAAGCAATGGCACAAAATGTGTGTCATTTCCAAAACAGAAAGTGCAAGATGGTCAGAGACATTTTAAAACAAGCTATTAGTGCACTTTTGTGCTTGATGTCACTGAGATGACATATCAAAAAAACACTAAATTAAAGTGCACTTTTTGTACAGAACGCCACTACAGTAGTTAAAACAAAGTGCACTTTTTTGCATGGTGTCACACAAGATATTTCAAAAACTATAAATAAAAATTAGCTGCATAATAGGAAATCAAATAGTGTTTGTCCTTCGCTATGTGGTAGGTTACTTCAGACATTATCTCCTTTTGTTGACTATTTATTTCATACGGTGTTGATCTGGAAATGTTTGCCTCGTCATTTTGATGGTTTGGGCTTGTGGCACCAAATGGAGATGTTGCTATGCGGAGTAAGCACGCTTCATGCTCTTGCAGGTGGCTTTTCAAAGGATGCTACATATTAGCAGTAATGCTACTTTTTGTAGCAACGCTTTTGCCCCACAGTTGACAATTTACAGTTGTCTGTTCGACATATTCCGCTTGAAGCCAAACCACCGCCAGACGATGGAGACCCTGCTGTTTTTCTTGGGAATTAATTCTTCCTTCATTTGTTACCAGATTCGCACCCTCTTTCTCTCGTATCACCACTCGCACGGCTCCGCTAGCATCACAACTAACGTTACCCATGCTGCTACCTCTCTGCTCGGCGAGGGCGTATAGGTATCTGACGTATGACGTGACAGTATGTGACATGTAAGAAGGTGCACTTGCTGTCTGCGAGAAGGACAGCAGCTAAAAGCAATTGCGACCCGCGATATATCGAATATATATCTATAAATCGCCCAGCCCTATGTATTACGACTGCACACCTGCCCACTCCAGCAACTCCATCATCAAATTTGCGGATGACACCACCGCAGTGGGGCTCATCTCGGAGGGAGACGAGGCTGCATATCGGGACGAGGTGGAGAAGCTGTGTCAACAACCTGGCCCTGAACACCTCCAAGACCAAGGAGCTGGTCATAGATTTCAGGAGGAATAAAACGGACATCCTCCCCCTGATCATCAGCGGTGACTGCGTGAAGAGGGTCTCCGACTTCCGATTCCTGGGAGTCCACCTGGCCGAGGACCTATCCTGGAGTACCAACACCACGGCTACCATCAAGAAGGCACACCAGAGACTGCACTTCCTGAGAATACTCAGGAACAACCACCTGTCTCAGGAGCTGCTGGTGTCCTTCTACCGGTGCTCCATTGAGAGCATCCCGACCTACTGCATCTGCGTGTGGTTCAGCAGCTGCCAACCGCAGAGAGAACGGCGCTCCAGGGGGTCATAAAGTCCGCCCAGAAAATCATCGGATACCCCCTCCCCTCCCTGGCTAACTTGTACAGCTCGCGCTGTC
This sequence comes from Nerophis ophidion, assembly GCF_033978795.1. Taxonomy (NCBI): domain Eukaryota; kingdom Metazoa; phylum Chordata; class Actinopteri; order Syngnathiformes; family Syngnathidae; genus Nerophis; species Nerophis ophidion. Next base: position 19,968,580 of record NC_084628.1, read on the forward strand.
TCAGGAAAGCACAGAGCATCCTGAAAGACCAATTCCAGCCCGGGCACTGCCACCTAGAACTGCTACCCTCGGGCAGACGCTATAGGGTGCTAAAATCTAAAAAACAGCTTTTACCCAAGAGCCATAGTAGCATTCAACAGGCACTGAGTGAGCACAATGTCCTCATGTGTCATGTCTTTTTATTTATTTATTTTTTTTCTCGTACTATAATGTGCAATAATGTTATATGTATATGTGTATATATATTTATATGTATGCATGTATGTGGATATATATATATATATACACACACAGATACATCTCTTATTTATATCTTTTTTACTATTTATATTAGCAAATTGTATATGCACCTTAGGGGATCTGCTCCAATTTCGTTGTTCTTTGAACCTGTTCACTACAATAATGACAATAAAACTCTATTCTGTTCTATTCTATTCTAGTATTGTAGTATTTTATCCAGTGAAAATGTCCTTTCTGTTTTGCAGATAAAGACTATGATAATGCAATCAAGTACTACTCAGAGGCCTTGGAACTCAATTCATCCAATGCCATCTACTACAGTAACCGCAGTCTGGCATACCTGCGCACTGAGTGCTACGGCTATGCCTTGGCGGATGCGACCAAGGCCTTGGATATAGATAAAAATTACATCAAAGGATATTACCGCAGGGCCACTTCCAATATGGCGCTGGGCAAGTTCAAGGCTGCATTAAAGGACTATGAGACGGTAAGAACAGCATAACCTGAAACTGAGTAAGGAAGAACCATGTAGACCTGGCCAGGTTAAGCATGTGTGTGGATCTTAATCTCCACAGTTTGAAAAGGGGATTAGCCTGTAATCCAGTCATAATTCCAAAGTGGTCAAGCTTGCAAGAACTTGCATCAATTCTTATTTGGTGTTGTTTCATTTATTGGAATGTAAGAAATAATGTGCAGCTGAGATAGGCTCCAGCACCCCCCGCTACTCCAAAAGGGACAAGCGGTAGAAAATGGATGGATGGATGTTAATTTTTGGATTAAGCCCCCTTAAAATAGCACTTGGACTACTATGAATCGATACATAAACATTTTATAATGTGTAATGTAATGACAGGTAGTGCGTGTTCGACCGAACGACAAGGATGCAAAAATGAAATATCAGGAATGCAACAAGATTGTCAAACAGAAGGCCTTCGAGAGAGCCATCGCCAGCGACGAGATCAAAAAGTCTGTCGTCGACTCTCTGGACATTGAAAGCATGAGTGAGTGTAAAAATAAAAACAATGCATGCATCCCGACATGTTTGCTCTGAAATGACAATTGTCTCTCACGGCAGCAATCGAGGACGACTATGCCGGGCCCAAACTGGAGGATGGAAAGGTTACGATGAAGTTCATGAAGGAAATGATGGAATGGTTCAAAGAACAGAAGAAACTGCACAGAAAGTGTGCTTATCAGGTAAACAGTTACTTGCTTAAAAAGACACAATGAAGGAAACTTTTGTGCATGCAATTAGTTGTTTGTTCTATTTTACAGATTTTGGTGCAAGTTAAAGATCTTTTATCCAAACTACCCAGTCTTGTTGACATTGCGATAAAAGAGGTGAGAATGTCTTTCAAACTTCTAGAGATAGCTAGTAAAGCAGACTGTTGCAACAGAGTGCACATGAGAGTATATACCTATACGTCTCGACAGGGCCCGTGATTTTAGGAAATTATAAGTGGAAGAGGATGATGGATTGTGGGGCTGTGGCTGCCATTTCTAATGGCTAAAGCTTTTGTCTACATACACTGTAGGTGTACTGTATTTTTAGTACTGTGCGATAGGGAGCAAAAACTGATGAAAAGGGATTGTACAGAGACAAACTGGAACTTTTTTTTTTTTTAATGAGTAAAATTGGTGGAATTGATCCATATAAGCAATGGCAAGATTTGAACTCATTCCTTTTGTAAGCAGTTCACCATGAAAAAACAGACATCCATTATTACTTTAAAATACTTTGATCACAGCGCTTTTCCTCCGAAAATAATATTTATTAAATTTTGTGCTTACCCAAAATGTAAAATAAACAGACATGTTTGTTTTTTTAAAATGGTGTACATTGTTTGTAGCCCGCGACTAGCTTGGCTAACACTGGCAGCCTACCAAGTGCAAGCATGCGAAATCCATCCATCCATCCATCCATTTTCTACCGCTTGTCCCTTTCTGTCTGCGAAAACACGGATATCCACGTTTTTAAACATTGATTTTTGCAACAAAATATCACTTTTATATTTTTTTAAATTAAATATTAATACAAATAAGATTGAAACAAAAAATGTTGAACGGTGGCCTCAGCCGCAGAGTTGTAGGACTGGGAGACGACAAGGAGCACTGAAACAAGCCTGCGAGTTAGCTAAACATTTAGCTAGCTTACTTGTTGTTGCCTCTGTTTGCTGTTCGAACCACAACGTTGACGACTGTCCACTTTGCTGCTGATCATATTTGGATGATTACGATCCGAACACTGTTGGTTCCAAACCAGTTGTACTTTTAGGGCATTTATTAGGAGCCAGCGAGAAGATATATTTTGAAAAGGTATATTTTTGACTTGACGTAATGTAAACGGAGGTCACAACCCCGGAAGTATTCTATATTATAGATTAAAGTCTATTTTTTGGATCGAACGCTGTTTTATGTTTGATTTACATAACAAATTGTTTTATTCAATCACATGTAAACATATGAGAGCATGTTAGCATCTACTGTTAGTATGTTAATGCTGATGAGTTGTTGGTCCAAAAATCAAACCTCCCATTAATACCTTTTTAAATGTGTGTTAAATTATAAAATACATAGTCACTCAATTTACCATACTACATACATATTTTCATGTTTTTATATATATATAGTACTGTGTATAGTGATGCTCCCTTGGCAAAAATGCAATTTCAATGTTATGTGTATTTATAGAAAGAAATATGTTATTAGAAAAATCTTTGTTTATTCCTGCTATTTCCCCTAAAAGATGCGTTGAAGCGAGACGGTGTGTTTTATTGATTAAGCGAACAAATTAATCGATAGATTACATAAATAATCAGCTGCAGCTCTAAAAGCAGTTCACATTTGATGCATGTTAGCATCACAGTATGAGATAAAACTGAGGTGAACTGTTCAATTTGTTCTTTATTTCCTTCATGAAATACTTCAATCTGTTCTGTCATCCAACAGCCAGAAAAAATAACCATCTGTGGCGACACACACGGGCAATACTATGATCTCCTCAACATCTTCGAGTTGAACGGCCTCCCGACTGAGAGCAATCCCTACGTATCCTTTTGGGTCTGACTGCCGCAGCCTTCAGTTTGTACTTCCAGCTAAAGTTCTTAACTCAAGTAAACGTAGCTGTTCAATGGTGACTTTGTAGACCGTGGCTCTTTCTCTCTGGAGGTCATTCTCACCCTCTTTGGATTCAAGCTGCTCTACCCCGACAACTTTCACCTGCTCCGAGGTGAGGTGTCACATGTTCGTCTGTTTCGATTGGAGTTGTGAGCTAAGGTTGACTGACTTGCAGGTAACCACGAAACGGACAACATGAACCAGATGTACGGCTTTGAGGGCGAGGTCAAGGCCAAATACACTGCACAGATGTTCCAGTTATTCAGTGAGGTTTTCCAGTGGCTGCCACTTGCTCAGTGTATCAACAACAAAATACTGGTGAGCATTGTGCAATATTACCTAAAACATGCTTTAACACGCCATACAGCACATGTCAATAAAGCAAAACTTTATGGAACTGTTAAAATATTAACGTCCATGACGTGATGCGCCTCAGGTGATGCACGGGGGACTGTTCAGTGAAGATGGAGTCACGTTGGAAGACCTCAGAAAGATCGAAAGGAACCGACAACCTCCAGACTCAGGTATGATCTCCTAGTAGTTGAAAATGATGAATAAGGATGTTCCGATCAAGGTTCCATAGCTTTTATTACGTACAATTGTTTAATCAAAACAAGGTCAATAGTACACAATAACTAAATAAATTCAAAAACGACTATCCATGAGTGTTTTAAATCAATCGATTTTTGCCCTTTTGAAAGGGAACAGATTACGCAAAACCAACCGTTTTTACCTATTGGTACCTGTATTTTTGTATTTGGGATCTGCGTAAGTCCGGAAAATATGAAATCAATTCATGGAGGCATTGCGGAGATATTGTATTCCTTGCCCCATTTGTGTCGTTTATTTTAAGGGATGTCAGCGGATTTTCTATATGGTATAAATTTACCTAAAATGCTTTGCGTGAGTCCCCCATTGTAATCCAATGCTGGAGTTAAAAAGCTCCTTTTTTTTTTTCTCTTTCTTCATTGTGGGGAAGACTGGCTCGCACATGCATCCTCCGGTGTTGCCATTTCTAATAGAAAGTAGAGTGTAGTTCTAACTAATACTGTCAGTAGACTCTATGGAAGTGCTAAAAACAACAACATGGCTGACAGGTAGAAGATGCAGTCGAAGTGGAGCCATGTAATTAAGGCCGCCCACAAAACAGCGTATCCTGAAGAGATGTTTATAAAGCAGTTCAAAAATGGTCTGTCCAACAATCTATGCAAAATTTTGACTAAAAAAACACCATGTGGTCAGCATGTAATGTAGAATACAAGGAAGTGTTTTATATGTATAAAAAAATATGACTTAATTTAGTTTCAAGTTCAGATAATTATTCACTGGTTTTGGAAACATTAAAGAAACATTTTTTGAGACTAACAATATCGACCCGATCACTCTAATACTGATCATACTCTGATAATACCTTTCGTATGGACATCAACTTATGGATTGAGCTGCCCTTCTTTCACACAACGCCTACTGATTGCCATAATGCTGACACACCAACAGCTGTTTTTATATTTTCCTCTTATTAATCTCCTTGTTAATATCTGCTGTAACACACCTATCTGCACTTCTTAAACTTTTCTAAGCTCTTATGTATTGGTTGTGTTTAAAGCTAGTTTAGCAGTTAGTTTAACTATTGGCATGCCTGCGCCTGACTTTCTTTCGGTGTATAACATGTTTAGGCTCGTCCTCTAATGATTATGGTTGAAGTTTATTTTTTACATTTACACAGATACCATATAATACATCATACATTCATATTTTCATTTTTTATTTATAATGATGGTTGATCATGAATGGTACTAAGAAGTGTAGTTTATTTGCAGTAATAGAAGTGATTATTGTTAACTTGGGGAGCAGCTACATCGTGTGGGGAGACATGATTATCTGCTAGCCGCTTGTCAGCTGGGGGGCTATAAAATACAATGTCTGCAACAAGGGATCGGCTTTAAAAGTCATTAATAGACAATGGCGATGACATCGTTTTTATTAAAATAAGTTGATTGTTACCACATCCCTAATGATGACTATAATGAAGAACATCTCAACATCTACCTCGCCTCTCCCTTGCAGGTCCCATGTGTGACCTTCTCTGGTCAGACCCCCAACCTCAGGTCAGCACCGCCCGAAAACCTCATCTGTGTCTTCCTGTTTCCCACTCAATCCAACATGAACTAATTAATAAGCGTGTGCTTGATGTAGAACGGCCGGTCGATCAGCAAGCGAGGAGTGAGCTGTCAGTTTGGGCCGGATGTGACAGAGCGCTTCTTGGATCAGAACAAACTGGACTACATCATCCGGAGTCACGAGGTCAAGGCTGAGGGTTACGAGGTCACTCACTCAGGAAAGTGCATCACGGTTTTCTCAGCACCCAACTACTGGTGCGTACCCCTTTTTAGATCATAGTCAGTAGCGACTGGGGCTGCTCGCTCGTAACGTGTGCCGTCTTCTGCTCCAACCAGTGACCAGATGGGAAACAAAGGAGCTTTTATCCACCTCAGGGGATCTGATCTCAAGCCAGAGTTCCACCAGTTCACTGCTGTGGTCAGTAGCACCGTCCACCGCATGATGACAACTTCCTCTGTTTTACTACTGGGCGGCATAGCTCGGTTGGTAGAGTGGCCGTTCCAGCAACTTGAGGGTTGCAGGTTCGATTCCCGCTTGTGCCATCCTAGTCACTGCCGTTGTGTCCTTGGGCAAGACACTTTACCCACCTGCTCCCAGTGCCACCCACACTGGTTTAAATGTAACTTAGATATTGGGTGTCACTATGTAAAGCGCTTTTAGTCACTTGAGAAAAGCGCTATATAAATATAATTTATTTCACTTCACTACTTTAATTCAGCAGTTAAAGTGACATCATCACTCTTCTTTCCAGCCTCATCCGAATGTCAAGCCCATGGCATACGCCAACACGCTGATGCAGTTGGGGATGATGTAGAAGCGGCGCTGGTTCGTCAGGACAACCTCCCGTATGACCTGAAGCAACACACTTCAATCTTTGTGTCCTCGATTCCAGCTTTGGCCTAAGGGATCCCGCTCCCAATTCACGGTGCGGTGTAGTTCAAATGGGAGGAGATCGCTTAGACCCGCCCAGTCCACAAGGTTATCAGTTCAAACTGGAAAATCCCCATTTCCACAGTCTGCTCGCCTTGTACACAAATCCAATATCCCAGATGTGTCTCCGTGGAGCTGCTTGGTTTTTGAAGGTTTGATGTACTCAGCAGATGGAATCAAATATCTGGTCCGTACCAAAGATCTGTAGTAGAATGATTGTCAAGTTTTCACGAGGAGTAACTCCAAGAGATACTGTTAGCATGTGCGCACATCTGAAACGTTTAAGGGTGGCATTTCCATCATTGTGTCTCCAACCAGTATGTCATTTTCTTCATGTTTTATTACTTGACAGAAATATGAAAAGTAAATATACAAAAGATCCCAGCTCACAAAGAGAGACTGACTTTGGGTCCACACAGAGGTGCTGTTTGCAATTTGTGAGGTTTTAGCTAGAACAGACGTGGTAACGTTTAATTTGCACTGTTTCCCACGGAGGAAAATACCGCTGCTCTCTGTCTTACCAGCCCGACAGCTTGCACACTTTTCAATGTCCCAACCAGTTCTGGTGTTGGCCCTACACAGACACTGCTCCAGTCTCCTCAACATGTTCGATGACCTGTGACTGACTTGTGGAGTTCTCCAGTACACAAAACGTCCAAAATGTATCCTGTCTTAGTTGAAACGCACAGCTGCATTGTTTAATGACCCTCTACTTTTTAGGTAAATAAATACAATAAATAGTAAAATGTGTATATATACTGTATCATTTGAGATTCCATGTAACGTTTGGAGAAAAAAAAATACAAAAAATTAATCCAGTGGTTATAGAAATGTGTGGGTCATTTGTGGGGGACAGCAATAATTTTAAATCGAATATATGCATGTACTACACTTAAAGTATTTGTTCTTTCCACTGTTTTAGTTTTTATGTATGGGAAACATTTTCAATTAAGATAGATATAGTACTTTATTGATTTCCTTCAGTAGCGTTCCCTCAGGAAAATTTAAATTCCAGTAGCAGTGTACAGATTTAAATTATAATTTAAAAAGTAAATAATGGAGGTATATATGGAAATATAATTGAATATATAACAAGAATAAAAATAAAAAGTAACAATGAGAATAAAAATATAACAGTAAAAAGCAAGAATATAGCAAGAGAAAATGGGCAGCAATGACCATGTTATGAAGAGGAAAACTGTAGAAAAACGATAATACTGTCGATTATATGAAATATGTGTTTATTGCACCTTTTAAAATGTATTGCACTGTTTTGTTGCAGTTTATTTCAGTATTGTTATTGCTTTGCGTCCCCTGTCATCCTAGTACCCCCCCTCCCCTCAGAGAGGAGTTGTACACTCTGATGGCGTGTGGGACAAAGGAGTTTTGAGTCTAGTCTAGCACTGAACAGGTTTCTCTGGCTACTGATAACGCTATGCAGAGGGTGACTGGCATTAGCCATGATGCTCACTAGTTTTTCCACAGTCCTCTTCTCTGCCACCGTCAACGGAGAGTCTAGTTTCATTCCGATCGTTGAGCCGGGCCGACTGATCAGTTTCTCGATTAATTGTATTTTAAACAATTGTTGACAAATAGTTGGGCCTGAGAAGTTATTTTTTTTCTGTGCATCGAACTGATGTTATAACAACAGACATTTATTTTAAGATACATTTTCAGTGAACTGGAAATTACTTGAACTCCTCCTCTTGGGGCAGGGTCTCCTCCCCAACCCGGATATGGCACCCTTTTCCGGGCGAGAACAGTAGACTCTTACTTGGAGGTGCTGATTCTCATCCCAGTCGCTTCACGCTCGGCTGCAAACCGATCCAGAGACAGCTGAGGATCCCGGCCAGATGAAGCCATCAGGACCACATCATCTGCAAAAAGCAGAGACAAAATCCTGCAGCCACCAAACCGGATCCCCTCAACACCTTGACTGCGCTTAGAAATTCTGTCCATAAAAGTTATGAACAGAGTCGGTGAGAAAAGGCAGCCTTGGCAGAGTCCAACACTCACTTGAAACGTGTCCGACTTACTGCCGGCAATGCAGAGTTAAGTACAAACCCCGTTTCCATATGAGTTGGGAAATTGTTAGATTTAAATATAAACCGAATACAATGATTTGCAAATCAATTTCAGTCAATTGAATATGCTACAAAGACAACATATTTAAAGTTAAAACTGATAAACATTTTTTTTTTGCAAATCATTAACTTTAGAATTTGATGCTAGCAACATGTGACAAAAAAAGTTGGGAAAGGTGGCAATAAATACTGATAAAGTTGAGGAATGCTCATCAAACACTTATTTGGAACATTCCACAGGTGTGCAGGCTAATTGGGAACAGTTGGGTGCCATAATTGGGTATAAAAGCAGCTTCCATGAAATGCTAAGTAATTCACAAACAAGGATGGGGCGAGGGTCACCAATTTGTAAGCAAATTGTCGAACAGTTTTAGAACATTTCTCAACGAGCTATTGAAAGGAATTTAGGGATTTTACCATCTACGGTCCGTGAAATCATCAATAGGTTCAGAGAATCTGGAGAAATCACTGCACGTAAGCGATGATATTACGGACCTTTGATCCCTCAGGCGGTGCTGCATCAAATACCGACATCAGTGTGTAAAGGATATCACCACATGGGTTCAGGAACACTTCAGAAAACCACTGTCAGTAACTACAGTTGGTCGCTACATCAGTAAGGGCAAGTTAAAACTCTACTATGCAAAGCGATAAGCCATTTATCAACAAGACCCAGGAACGCCGCCGGCTTCGCTAGGCTCGAGCTCATCTAAGATGGACTGATGAAAAGTTGTAAAGTGTTCTGTGGTCTGATGTGTCCACTTTTCAAATTATATTTGGAAACTGTGGAGGTGGTGTCCTCCGGAACAGAGAGGAAAATAACTATCCAGATTGTTACAGGCGCAAAGTTCAAAAGCCAGCATCTGGGATGGTATAGGGGTGTATTAGTGCCCAAGGCATGGGGAACTTACACATCTGTAAAGGCACCATTAATGCTGAATGGTCCATACAGGTTTTGGAGCAACATATGTTGTCATCCAAGCAACGTTATGGACATTTCAGCAAAACAATGCCAAGCCACGTGTTACAACAGCAAGGCTTCGTAGTAAAAGAGTGCGGGTACTTTCCCGGCCCGCCTGCAATACAGACCTGTCTCCTATCAAAAATGTGTGACACATTATGAAGTCTAAAATACGACAGCGGAGACCCCGGACTGTTGAACAACTGAAGCTCTACATAAAACAAGAATGGGAAAAAATTACACTTTCAAAGCTTCAACAATTAGTTTCCTCAGTTCCCAAACGTTAATTGAGTGTTGTTAAAAGAAAATGTGATGTAACACAGTGGTGAACATGCCCTTTCCAAACTACTTTGGCACGTATTGCAGCCATAAATTCTAAGTTAATTATTGTTTGCAAAAAAAAAATTAAGTTTATGAGTTTGAACATCAAATATGTTGTCTTTGTAGTGCATTCAACTGAATATGGGCTGAAAAGGATTTGCAAATCATTGTATTCCATTTATATTTACACCTGAAACAATTTCCCAACTCCTATTGAAACGGCGTTTTTACCCAGGAGTCTTGTTCCCGAGTGAGTGAAGAGTGGGTCGTGAGATCGACAGGCGGATCGGAGCGGCGTCTTCAGTAATGCGGACGCCCTATCGATCCGTTGTGTTTTTACACACAAAAGCAAAGCTCTCAATTTACCGGTCGATTGACGTTCCTATCCTCACCTACAGTATGGTCATGAGCTTTGGGTTATGACCAAAAGGACAAGATCACGAGTAAAAGCGGATGAAATTAGTTTCCTCCGCAGAGTGGCGGGGCTCTCCCTTAGAGCAGTGCTTCCCAACCACCGGGCCGTCGCTCGATTGGTACCGGGCTGCAGAATATTTTTTTATTCATTTAAAAAATATATATATTTTTTTTTTTATTAAATCAACATAAAAACACAAAATACACTTACAATTAGTGCACCAACCCAAAAAACCTCCCTTCTTCATGACAAAAGAAATAAAATAATATCCCCCACCCCCCTGCCGGGCAGCAGGACAAATTATCAAGCGTTGACCGGTCCGCAGCTACAAAAAGGTGGGGGACCACTGCCTTACAGAGTGAGAAGCTCTACCATCCGGGGGGAGCTCAAAGTAAAGCCGCTGCTCCTCCACATTGAGAGGAGCCAGATGAGGTGGTCCGGGCATCTGGTCAGGATGCCACCCCAACGCCTCCCTAGGGAGGTGTTTAGGACACGTCCAACCGGTAGGAGGCCATGGGGAAGACCCAGAACACGTTGGGAAGACTACGTCTCCCGGCTGGCCTGGGAACGCCTTGGGATTCCCTGGGAAGAGCTGGACGAAGTGGCTGGGGAGAAGAAAGTTTGGGCTTCCCTGCTTCAGCTGCTGCCCCCGTGACCCGACCGCTGATAAGTGGAAGTAGATGGATGGATGGGAATTTCAAGGGCGTAGAATTGGGTAGGGACGCTAGGGAGACGTCCCTACCAATATCCAGCTGCTACTGTGTAGTCACTGTCAATACAAACGCTGCCCGTAATGTTTAGTCAATGATTATGGCACAGAAAGGGTTAAATGTCGGTTTCTGCTAGAAGTCCCGCCAAAAACATAACTATCGCTCCCTGATTGGTTGCCGGTTTCATGCTAACTTACGTGTGATTGGCTGTCCCCGCTGTCACTCCTGCTTGTAAAAGCTAGCCTACATGCTAGTTGTAAGCGACCGCACGAGAGGCAGTGCAACTGTCAGTGTAAGTTGTCAACATGTTCGGCATTTGTTGTCCCTGGCACACGGTAGCTAGATGGATTTTAATATCAGTGCTGTGATTTACATTGTGTTTGTCTCTGTTTGCGTGCGTGTATGCTATAGGTTTTGAAGGATGTCTATGAAAAGAAAACTGGATATAAGAGACTTCTTTAGGAGTCAAACTGTAAGTTACTTCAAGGGTGTATAGAGGCTCAACAATATTGAATAATTAAACAACATATCACTCCAGTCACGCCCCTTAGAGTGCTATAATGAGCATATACCATGGACTGGAGTCATATATTGCTTTTATAAAACAGTTACCAATAAAGGCAATATGAAATAGGAATACTCAATCAATTTAATGTAGTTTTATTCAACCATAAATACATATTATCCAATAAAATAGCCTCACTGTGGAAAAAATAGTCCCACCTATCTAGACGTTAGCTCCAAATTAGCACTGCATTTTGTCTTTTCCTCCGCTTTTTTTTTCAGGTGAAAGTCAATGCTCAGTCCCCTTTACCATTGTTAACCCTCCCCGGAGGTGAAAGTTAACCTTAAACATGTGGATTCAACTACTTTAGTCCGTTTTTTAACATCCTAAAAACATAAGCTGTCTTTTACTACGGACTGCAACAGTCCGTTGTCATGGATATATGACAACAACCTCCATTCATACCAGTCATGCGTGCCTGAGGCGGAGTGATAGCCTGCGCTGTGATAAGGCTTTAGAATAGTAGCCGTGCTCAATATTTAAACCACGGTTAACAGCCAATCAGATCGCCGGATTTCACCTTTCCATTTTATTTTTTTTAAAATTTTTTTAGTTTCATGTAACATATTTACAGTACAAAAGCAGCAATAGAAAGAAGTAGATGAAGGGAAAAAATGTGAGAGATTTAAACACAAGTTGGGGAAAAGATTATTACAATTCATTTATGTTTATTTACAATGTTGTATTGCATGAATGTATTTCTGATGTTATTGATGGACAGTAGGCTATGTTAATTGACAGTATGATGCACAGTTGCACTACAGTCCTACAGTAAAGAGAAAAGATGAGAACTCTTCGAAGTTGTCTCCTTTGCTTTCATTTTAGTTACTTTACCCTAAAACATCTGCATGAAGTGAAATTATGATTGCTAATGTAAAAAAAAAAAAGGAAACTTTCAGAGTGCTGCCTTGGAACACTTTTGTGTCCCCACCAATCTCAAAATCAAACCTACTCCCTTGGGGAATTTACTTGAATTCAATTTTGGTCGGTAAATCAAGACGCAGTTTTTGCAACGTCATGGTAGCATGCTAGCGCATTGTATACATTAGCATGCTATATTCAAACACTAAAGTTCCATTCGAATATATTCCCCGTTATATAAATTATATTGCCTCTCGTTTTCAAAAGAGCATTGGCGAATACAAGGCACAACTTTTTGAGTCGTCACCAAGATTTATATCACTTTGACACACCTCATAGATCACTTCCAGACGCGTCACCGGTGTTGTGCCGAATTCTGCACCCCCGCCGTAAAATGCACCCCCTGTCGGGAGCGCGCTTACGTCACTCGGTTGCATCACCCGTCTCGAAAAGTAGCTAAACTCGGCTAAAATCGCCTCTTTCGGCATAAAAATGTACATAACAAGGTGAATAATCCAAGTTGTCTTTACTTTGGATATATTAATGGATGGATTAATTGTGATTCTTTAATGATTTCGCCGCCATTGCCTTTAATGATTTCGTCGTCATTCAATCGCCTCTTTCGGCAGAAAAATGTACATAACAAGGTGAATAATCCAAGTTGTCTTTACTTTGGATATATTAATGGATGGATTAATTGTGATTCTTCAATGATTTCGCCGTCATTGCCTTTAATGATTTCGTCGTCATTCAGGTGGGTACATCGCCTCTTTCGGCATAAAAAAAGTACATAACAAGGTGAAATAATCCAAGTTGTGTTTACTTTGGATTTATTAATGGATGGATTAATTGTGAGCCTTTAATGATTTCGCCACCATTCAGATAAGGCGAAACAATAACCATTTAATATAGGAATACTTGCTGTCCCGAAAATGTATTGAAGTATTGTATTAAAGAATATATACACCAAAGTAAGCCTCTATATGTACTTTTTTAGAGACATCAAGGAGAACGAATGTTTGCTGCTTCACTCGACGGGATCCAATACATGTATTTTAAAAATATGACATTTTCTTTAACTGTAAGAAGCTCATGGGTGGATGGATGAATACATTAATAAATGAATGCATCTGATACCTATCGTTGTTTTGATTTTAAGAATTTTCAAACTGAACATTCACAAATAACTTTACCAAAAGTACCCGAAATACCAGAGATGGAGTTATGGTGGGGGTGCATTTTCAGTGAAGAGTTGATTCCAGCTGCCTGAACATCTATCTATCTCTGGCTAGGATGGTCGTAGAGACATGAAACTCACCCTGGTGACTCATCCTTACCCCATCTGTATACTGTGAAAACCATGTGATGATTGGACCCCCACAGGCGGAGTTAGGGGGGGGGGGGGGTGCATTTTCAGGCAGCACCAACAGCCCACCTGCCGGAAAATGCATCCCCTAGCTATCTCTGGCTAGGATGGTCGTAGAGACATGAAACTCACCCTGGTAACTCATCCTTACCCCATCTGTATACTGTGAAAACCATGTGATGATTGGACCCCCACAGGCGGAGTTAGGGGGGGGGTGCATTTTCAGGCAGCACCAATATCTCTGGCTAGGATGGTCGTAGAGACATGAAACTCACCCTAGTAACTCATCCTTACCCCATCTGTATACTGTGAAAACCATGTGATGATTGGACCTCCACAGGCGGAGTTAGGGGGGGGTGCATTTTCAGGCAGCACCAATATCTCTGGCTAGGATGGTCGTAGAGACATGAAACTCACCCTGGTGACTCATCCTTACCCCATCTGTATACTGTGAAAACCATGTGATGATTGGACCTCCACAGGCGAAGTTAGGGGGGGGTGCATTTTCAGGCAGCACCAATATCTCTGGCTAGGATGGTCGTAGAGACATGAAACTCACCCTGGTAACTCATCCTTACCCCATCTGTATACTGTGAAAACCATGTAATGATTGGACCTCCACAGGCGGAGTTAGGGGGGGGTGCATTTTCAGGCAGCACCAATATCTCTGGCTAGGATGGTCGTAGAGACATGAAACTCACCCTGGTAACTCATCCTTACCCCATCTGTATACTGTGAAAACCATGTGATGATTGGACCCCCACAGGCGGAGTTAGGGGGGGGGTGCATTTTCAGGCAGCACCAACAGCCCACCTGCCGGGAAATGCACCCCCTAGCTATCTCTGGCTAGGATGGTCGTAGAGACATGAAACTCACCCTAGTAACTCATCCTTACCCCCTATGTATACTGTGAAAACCATGTGATGATTGGACCCCCACAGGCGGAGTTAGGGGGGGGTGCATTTTCAGGCAGCACCAACAGCCCACCTGCCGGGAAATGCATCCCCTAGCTATCTCTGGCTAGGATGGTCGTAGAGACATGAAACTCACCCTAGTAACTCATCCTTACCCCCTCTGTATAGTGTGAAAACCATGTGATGATTGGACCTCCCTAGGCGGAGTTAGGGGGGGGTGCTTTTTCAGGCAGCACCAATAGCCCCTCTAAACTCTCTCCCTTTGTTTATAATGCCAATTTTTTGCTGGATTTAGTCTCTATAAACTCCAAGGAAAACAATACCCGGCTGGGGACAATTTTTGAAATTGGTCTCCAAACTAAGGCATGCGGGCTGAAAGCGGCCCGCCGACGTCCAAAATCCGGCCCCTGGATTTTTATTCATGTTTTGAATTTTTGGGACATGGGGGACTTGTGGGAATCCATCCCAGGTAAGATTTCTGAACATTTTGAGGACTTTTGCCTACTTTCCCAACTTTCCCCCCCACTTCCAGTGTGACTTTGCGGTGTGCGCTATGGACATGCTGGGCATCCCTTGACTCGGGTGGCCAGCTGCGGGACTTGTGTGATTGATTTTTTAAAACTTTGAGGACTTTTGCCTACTTTCCCAGCTTTTCCCCCACTTCCAGTCAGTTGTGGTGTATCGCTATACATGGGCTATTATTAGGAAGAGGCGTTTATTTGGTAATATACAGTATATATATATATATATATATATATATATATATATATATATATATATATATAAATCACTTAGATTTATATCGCGCTTTTATAAACACTCAAAGCGCTCACAGAGAAGTGGGACCCGACATTCATTCACACCTGGTGGTGGTAAGCTATATCTGTAGCCACAGCTGCCCTGGGGTAGACTGACGGAAGTGTGGCTGCCAGTTTGCGCCTACGGCCCCTCCGACCACCACTAATCATTCATTCATCATTCATTCACCAGTGTGAGCAGCACCGGGGGCTAGGGGGAAGTGTCCTGCCCAAGGCAGTGATTTTTTTTGGATGTCAATAGGTGGGAAGCGAACTTGAAACTCTCAGGTTTCTGGCCGGCCGCTCTACCCACTACGCCATGCCGCGCCTATATATATATATGTATATATTACACACACACATTGTTGTATATATACATATAAATATGTATACATATATATATGTATACATATATATATGTGTATATATATCACGATGTGTGTATATATATATATATATATATATATATATATATATATATATATATATATATATACTGTATATTACCAAATAAACGCCTCTTCCTAATAATAGCCCATGTATAGCGATACACCACAACTGACTGGAAGTGGGGGAAAAGCTGGGAAAGTAGGCAAAAGTCCTCAAAGTTTTAAAAAATCAATCACACAAGTCCCGCAGCTGGCCACCCGAGTCAAGGGATGCCCAGCATGTCCATAGCGCACACCGCAAAGTCACACTGGAAGTGGGGGGGAAAGTTGGGAAAGTAGGCAAAAGTCCTCAAAATGTTCAGAAATCTTACCTGGGATGGATTCCCACAAGTCCCCCATGTCCCAAAAATTCAAAACATGAATAAAAATCCAGGGGCCGGATTTTGGACGTCGGCGGGCCGCTTTCAGCCCGCATGCCTTAGTTTGGAGACCAATTTCAAAAATTGTCCCCAGCCGGGTATTGTTTTCCTTGGAGTTTATAGAGACTAAATCCAGCAAAAAATTGGCATTATAAACAAAGGGAGAGAGTTTAGAGGGGCTATTGGTGCTGCCTGAAAAAGCACCCCCCCCTAACTCCGCCTAGGGAGGTCCAATCATCACATGGTTTTCACACTATACAGAGGGGGTAAGGATGAGTTACTAGGGTGAGTTTCATGTCTCTACGACCATCCTAGCCAGAGATAGCTAGGGGATGCATTTCCCGGCAGGTGGGCTGTTGGTGCTGCCTGAAAATGCACCCCCCCCTAACTCCGCCTGTGGGGGTCCAATCATCACATGGTTTTCACAGTATACATAGGGGGTAAGGATGAGTTACTAGGGTGAGTTTCATGTCTCTACGACCATCCTAGCCAGAGATAGCTAGGGGGTGCATTTCCCGGCAGGTGGGCTGTTGGTGCTGCCTGAAAATGCACCCCCCCCCTAACTCCGCCTGTGGGGGTCCAATCATCACATGGTTTTCACAGTATACAGATGGGGTAAGGATGAGTTACCAGGGTGAGTTTCATGTCTCTACGACCATCCTAGCCAGAGATATTGGTGCTGCCTGAAAATGCACCCCCCCCTAACTCCGCCTGTGGAGGTCCAATCATCACATGGTTTTCACAGTATACAGATGGGGTAAGGATGAGTTACCAGGGTGAGTTTCATGTCTCTACGACCATCCTAGCCAGAGATATTGGTGCTGCCTGAAAATGCACCCCCCCCTAACTCCGCCTGTGGAGGTCCAATCATCACATGGTTTTCACAGTATACAGATGGGGTAAGGATGAGTCACCAGGGTGAGTTTCATGTCTCTACGACCATCCTAGCCAGAGATATTGGTGCTGCCTGAAAATGCACCCCCCCCTAACTCCGCCTGTGGAGGTCCAATCATCACATGGTTTTCACAGTATACAGATGGGGTAAGGATGAGTTACTAGGGTGAGTTTCATGTCTCTACGACCATCCTAGCCAGAGATATTGGTGCTGCCTGAAAATGCACCCCCCCCCTAACTCCGCCTGTGGGGGTCCAATCATCACATGGTTTTCACAGTATACAGATGGGGTAAGGATGAGTTACCAGGGTGAGTTTCATGTCTCTACGACCATCCTAGCCAGAGATAGCTAGGGGATGCATTTTCCGGCAGGTGGGCTGTTGGTGCTGCCTGAAAATGCACCCCCCCCCCCCTAACTCCGCCTGTGGGGGTCCAATCATCACATGGTTTTCACAGTATACAGATGGGGTAAGGATGAGTCACCAGGGTGAGTTTCATGTCTCTACGACCATCCTAGCCAGAGATAGATAGATGTTCAGGCAGCTGGAATCAACTCTTCACTGAAAATGCACCCCCACCATAACTCCATCTCTGGTATTTCGGGTACTTTTGGTAAAGTTATTTGTGAATGTTCAGTTTGAAAATTCTTAAAATCAAAACAACGATAGGTATCAGATGCATTCATTTATTAATGTATTCATCCATCCACCCATGAGCTTCTTACAGTTAAAGAAAATGTCATATTTTTAAAATACATGTATTGGATCCCGTCGAGTGAAGCAGCAAACATTCGTTCTCCTTGATGTCTCTAAAAAAGTACATATAGAGGCTTACTTTGGTGTATATATTCTTTAATACAATACTTCAATACATTTTCGGGACAGCAAGTATTCCTATATTAAATGGTTATTGTTTCGCCTTATCTGAATGGTGGCGAAATCATTAAAGGCTCACAATTAATCCATCCATTAATAAATCCAAAGTAAACACAACTTGGATTATTTCACCTTGTTATGTACTTTTTTTATGCCGAAAGAGGCGATGTACCCACCTGAATGACGACGAAATCATTAAAGGCAATGACGGCGAAATCATTGAAGAATCACAATTAATCCATCCATTAATATATCCAAAGTAAAGACAACTTGGATTATTCACCTTGTTATGTACATTTTTCTGCCGAAAGAGGCGATTGAATGACGACGAAATCATTAAAGGCAATGGCGGCGAAATCATTAAAGAATCACAATTAATCCATCCATTAATATATCCAAAGTAAAGACAACTTGGATTATTCACCTTGTTATGTACATTTTTATGCCGAAAGAGGCGATTTTAGCCGAGTTTAGCTACTTTTCGAGACGGGTGATGCAACCGAGTGACGTAAGCGCGCTCCCGACAGGGGGTGCATTTTACGGCGGGGGTGCAGAATTCGGCACAACACCTGTCCGGATGTGTATTTTTCCTGGCGTTTAAACTCTGCCTGCGTCGTCTATCAGGCAGAAAACATTATTTTAAAAAGCGGTCAGACATGAAACTGATGTTAACGTGTCTGGAAGAACAGGTTTTGATCATACATGAAAATGAATGACGAGCAACTTCGCCGAGGTGGAAGTGACACACGTGCTCCCGTGAGGTGTTTTTGGCGCCCAGGCGTTTTAATATGACGTCAGTGGCCCAAACAGCTGATCTCGTCGCGTCAACTATGCGCCGCGCCTTGCCAATACAGCACGAGTTTCACCTTGTTGTGGACGCGCACACACTTTTATTGACGCAACGACGACGACGGCTAGCCTTAGGACGACATGCCGAAATATTGCGCGGTGCTCAACTGTAAAAATGACTCAGCGGGCCGCAGCGACCGGATAAGTTTCTACAAGTAAGTTATAGCGAGCTGGGTTTTGGGTTTGAGTCCTTATTCCTCTCAGGTCGTCGTGGTGATAAGGCGCGTCTTCTTCAAATTAACACGTCTGTATAGAAATAGCCGCTTGGCCTATCTATTGCTGAAATAATAACACGGATGTTGGTAGTTTCTGCTTTTATGGAGGAGTTGGGTTCATTGTGTCTTGTTTTGACCTTTGAGACTCTTTAAGTTTCGATTCAATCACTGTTTGTTTACTGATCCGTTACATAATTCGAAGTTGAGCGTCTCAGGTATTGGAGTTTTACTTTATATCCATCTGTCCTTTCCATTCCCCTTTAACTTTCATATTTAATATCATACTCATATTACAATTATTAATTGTAGTGTTTCCCATGCCACTAACAAATTTGGTCTTTGTTTTTTTTTGTGCAAGTATTATCACTAGAAGAGGAGGAATAGCTAAATATGCTACATCAAGGGTTCTTTATCTTTTTGACCTTTGGTCCCAACTTTTCCACTACAGAAGGGCCAGGTGCCCATTAAAATACTACCACTGAATTAGAAATCTTATCCTCGATTTTAATCCATCCATTTTCTACCGCTTATCACCTTTTGGGGTCGCGGGGGGCGCTGGCGCCTATCTCAGCTACAATCGGGCAGAAGGCAGGGTACACCCTGGACAAGTCGCCATCTCATCGCAGGGCCAACACAGATAGACAGACAACATTCACACTCACATTCACACATTCGATTTTAATCGTATTCATTAAATACAGTACAGGCCAAACGTTTGGACACACCTTCCCCTCATTTAATGCGTTTTTTATTAATATCCATGACTATTTACATTGTAGATTATCACTGAAGGCATCAAAACTTTGAAAAAACACACGAGTGAACTAAAAACATGTTGTATGTTGAAGTTACTTCAAAATCCCCACCCTTTTGTTATGATTACTGCTTTGTACACTCTTGGCATTCTCTCGATGAGCTTCAAGCACGCCTGTGAAATGAAAACTATTTCAGGTGACTACCTCTTGAAACTCATCGAGAGAATGCTACAGAGCCCCTAAAGCAGGGGTCCCCAAACTATGGCCCATGGGCCAGATACGGCCCGCCAGCGTTCGAGATTTGGCCCGCGAGAAGTCCCAAGTACATTTTTTTTTTTTTTTTTTTTAAATCTGTCCTTTCTAATCCATTTTCTACCACTTGTTGCTTATTATTCTCAGAGTCTCCTAGCCGCTCAGGCAAATCACATTGTCTAAAAATGCATTATTTATTTCAATGACTATTTAGTTTGTAGATTGTCACTGAAGGCATAAAACTATGAAAAAACACCTGTGGAGTTATGTACTTAAAAAAAAAAGTGAAATAACTGAAAACATGTTTTATATTCTAGTTTCTTCAAAATAACCACCCTTTGTTACAATTACTGCTTTGCACACTCTTGGCATTCTCTCGATGAGCTTCAAGCATGCCTGTGAAGTGAAAAGCATTTCAGGTGACTACCTCTTGAAACTCAACAAGAGAATGTTACGGAGCCCCTAAAGCAGGGATCCCCAATCTACGGCCCGCGGGCAACATCCAGCCCGTCACTGTTCGAGATCTGGCCCGTGAGAAGTCCCAAGTTATTATTATTATTATTTTTTTAAATCTGTCCTTTCTAATCCATTTTCTACCACTTGTTGCTTGTTACTCTCAGAGTCTCCTAGCCGCTCAGGCAAATCACATTGTCTAAAAATGCATTTTCCAATCGATGAAGTGATACCATATATATACATACACATATATATATATATATATATATATATATATATATATATATATATATATATATATATATATATATATATATATATATATTATATCTATATCTGTCAATCCTTTCCGTGTCCGGGCCAGGTAAGGTTCCCCGTGTTGAGTCAAATTAAGCCGCAGGCTCCATAAGCCAAATTATGTTAACCCAATGCGGCCCCCGGGTTTAAAAGTTTGGGGACCCCTGCCCTAAAGGGACATGGGGGATTTTTTTTTTTTTTAGTTATGTATCTTGTGCGTACGAGAAACTATTTCATGCTCACACAAAGGTTTCTTGTGCGGTCGAGGTAGTTTCTCGTGCGCAGGAGATGTTTTCCCTTGCATGATCACAAGAAACATATCTAAAAAAATATTTTCCCCATGTCACTGTATGTCTCTTGTGCTCACGGGAAAACATCTCGAGCGCACGAGAGACTTTTGCGTGAGTACGAGATACATATCTAAAATAAATTTAAAAAAATGTCCCATGTCCTTTTAGGGGCTCCGTAGTAGGCTAAGAGTGTGCGAAAAAGTAATCAGAGCAAAGGGTAGCTATTTTGAAGAAACTAGAATACTGCTGCTCACTGCTCCCCTCACCTCCCAGGGGGCGAAGAAGGGGATGGGTCAAATGCAGAGGACACATTTCACCACACTTAGTGTGTGTGTGACAATCATTGGTACTTTAACTTTTTTAACTTTAAAACATGGTTTCATTTATTTCACCTTTTTTTTTGTTAAGTACACTTGTGTTCATTCATAGTTTTGATGCCTTTGGTCACAATCTACAATGTAAATAGTCATGAAAACGAATTGAATGAGAAGGTGTGCCTGTGCTGTATATCTAACCTACTTGGTTTAACTGGATATACCTTATTAAATATTATTAATAATGTGTTAACTACAAATAATATCAAGTTAGGCTTAGGTCAGGTTGATTACAACAATAAATACTAATCAAATATACTGCAAAAGGAGGGACTCCTAAATAACTGATAAAAAGTACATTTACATACAATTATGCTGGGCTAAAATAAATAAAGTGAGACTAAAGTAATAGATATGTTTAACTAAAGTTAGACTGAATGAAAATGTAATTGAAAACACAGCGCCTAAAAAGTTCTGATTTTGCTCTAGACTTCTGTTTACTGTATGGGCCACAAGTGGTGGCCCATACAGACCACAGCTAAGAAAAATATTTTTTGCGGCCCTTTAGTAGACACTCACAGCCCATTAATGGGCCCCAGCCCTAAGGAAAAAACACACTGAGATACACTAAACACCATAGGACAGGGTTTTCAAACTCATTTTTATCGATGACCACACTGAGTTATGGCTTCCCCTTGGAGGGCCACTTGTAACAGCTGATCATTTATGAATGTAAATGTATAAGAATCCACCTCACAATATTTTACAATAATTGCATATGCATTTTTTCATGAAATAGACCCCGAACGGGACAAACGGGCGAAAATGGATGGCCATACACTGTAAATATAAATCTGTATATTTCTCGGGCGCGGCACCGCTGCTGCCCACTGCTCCCCTCACTTCCCAGGGGGTGATCAAGGGGATGGGTCAAATGCAGAGGACAAATTTCACCACACGTAGTGTGTGTGTGACAATCATTGGTACTTTAACTTTACGGTCAATACCTGGCAGCTAAGTCGCCAGAATTTTACTGTAAAATGTATGGTGGTATTTACAGTGTATTAGTGTACATGAAAAAAGCAGTACCCTGTTTTGTTTTGGGGGGTTTTACAGGAGAATTCTGGTGACTGAGCTGTTATGTTTTAGAATGTAGAATCTAGTAGATTTTTTACGGTGTGTTATTTCAAATGAAAAAACAGTGCCACATTAAAAAATATATATATATATTGCAACTTCTTTAATGTCTGATAATATATATTGACTTATTTTATTTTAATGTTTAAAATATACTCAATTACATGCATTATATGTATTTTAATTCCGTGAAAATATAAAAAACTAATACATTTAGCAAGAAAAGATAAAGCACTTTATTGACGCATATTATTTCCAGGCTTTCACGGGCTATTCAAAATGATATGGCAAGTTGAGGAGTTACAATATAGATTGCAGTATAGATTTTATGACAATATTGCTCATCCCTAATTCAAATGTGTCACAGCGAATTATGCAAGTTAGGCGACATCATTCATAAAGCTTGTACTTCGCTTCATCCTAGGTTCCCCCTGCAGGACCCTGAGCGGCTGCAGCTGTGGCTGAGCAACATGGGACGGGAGAACTGGACTCCCTCACGACACCAGTACATCTGCCACGAGCACTTTGCGGCGCCGTGCTTCAAAGTACGTTGGGGGATCCGTTACCTCGAGAGTGACGCCGTGCCCACCATCTTCCGGAAAGCCGAGGTAAGACAAAAACAAAACATGACTGAACCATCATCTTAATCCACTAGTTCTTTACACAACGTCCAATCACAGTATATATGCTTCTATGTATAATCTTCAGGTATATTTACTTCTAGTGCACAGATGTCAAACTCTATTTTATCCATCACAATCATGGCTGCCCTCAGAGGGCCGCTTGTAACAGTAAATATTAGGGGTGTAACGGTACACAAAAATTTCGGTTCGGTACGTACCTCAGTTTAGAGGTCACAGTTCGGTTCATTTTCGGTACAGTAAGAAAACAACAAAATATAAATTTTTTGGTTATGTATTTACCAAATTTGTAAACAAAATCTTTATCCTTTTAACATTGGGAACAATATAAAAATTCTGCCCACGTTATTCCACATTAAACTGCCTGAAGTTGTTGCTTTGATTAAATAAAATGACAAAACCTTTCTTCTACATATAAAAAGTGCAACATTAAACAGTTTTAAGTCAACTCATCATGCTTAATTTATTACGGCATTTGGGAAGCCTGTAGTTGACTTTTATTATATAGATGTTATATTTTTGTCAACATGTGATAGCATGGACCCTGCCATTCAAATCTAGGCTTCTACATTACTAATGATTAATAAAACTGTAGCTGAAAAAATAGTACAATAGCAATAGTAGAGATTATTCATCCCTGAACACCATTGAGTTCATTTGAAATAACAGACAGACAGGGCTTTGCTGCCCCTAACACACGCACACACACACAGTAAAATGAGCTAACGTTACGCTAAAAGCTAATTCGCCTTCACCTCAAGCCAGAACTGCGAGCGAGCTGAGCTGCAGTTTAATTTTCTAGAAGGTCAACGGGCTCATAGTGATGCTAGTAGTAGTTGTGACTGGGAGGTGTTTTTTATAATTTGGGGAGAGTACGCTGTCCGCTGCTCCCCTGCTAATCACGTATCTGCTCGACGCTGAAGCATTGACTACATGCGCTCTGAATACGACTTGCTGATTGGCTGTTATATCGCTCTGATTACGCACTGCTGATTGACTTTGTATGTAACCAATCAGATGGTTGTGTGGGTGGAACAATGCTCGGTGCTCAGACAGAGGCAGAAAGCAGAGCAGCTTGTTAAGACTTTAGCTTACAAACTCGTTCGATACACCTCCGAACCGGACCGAAACCCCCGTACCGAAACGGTTCAATACAAATACACATACCGTTACACCCCTAGTAAATATATGAATATAAACGTGTAACAGCTGTTTTTAATTATTATATTTTTTAACTACAGTTTGAAGGATATCGCAAATCCAAGTGTCAAGCACATATTTAAACAAAAAAAATGCTGCACAGTCGGATAAGTATAAAATTATGCAATTACATGCAGTCAATTTTTCTGTCAAAATTCAAAGAACAAATACATTTGTCAAGAACGTGCAGCTTTTTACCAGGCCACATAAATCACATTAAATGAAGTGGTGGTACAGAATAAATAATGTTGCAGGACGGATCGTTTCTGTTGCAATTATATTAAAGTGTAGAAAATATGCAATTGCAGTTGCATGCAGTTAGTTTGTCATATTTGAAAGAACAAATGCGTTTAGCCAGAAAGTGCTTTAATATTTCCTGCTTTTTACATGCTACATAAAAATGTGATGGACCATGTTATTGAATGTGATGGACCATTAAATAATGTCATGGGCCACATTAAATGATGTGATGCACTACATTAAATGTTGTGATGAACTACATGAAATAATGTAATGGACCACAATAAATGATGTGATGGACCATATTAAATGATGTGATGGACCACAATAAATAATGTGATGGTCCACATTGAATAATGTAATGGACCACATTGAATATTGTGATGGACCACATTTAATAATGTGATGGACCACATTGAATGATGTGATGGACCACATTAAATTATGTGATACACCACATTAAATTATGTGATGGACCACATTGAATGATGTGATGGACCACATTGAATGATGTGATGGACCACATTGAATGATGTGATGGACCACAATAAATAATGTGATGGGCCACATTGAATAATGTGATGGACCGCATTGAATGTTGTGATGGACCACATTAAATATTGTGATGGACCACATTGAATGATGTGATGGACCACATTGAATGATGTGATGGACCACATTAAATTATCTGATACACCACATTAAATTATGTGATGGACCACATTGAATGATGTGATGGACCACATTGAATGATGTGATGGACCACATTGAATGATGTGATGGACCACATTGAATGATGTGATGGACCACGTTAAATGATGTGATGGACCACATTAAATGATGTGATGGACCACATTAAATGATGCGATGGACCACATTAAATGATGCGATGGACCACGTTAAATAATGCGATGGATCACTGTAAATAATGTGAAGGACCACATTGTTGACGTGATGGGCCACAATAAACATTGTGAATGACCACTTTAAATAATGTGATGGACCACATTAAATAATGTGATAGACTATTAAATAATGTGATGGATCACTGTAAATAATGTGAAGGACCACACTGTTGATGTGATGGGCCACAATAAACATTGTGAATGACCACTTTAAATAATGTGATGGACCACATTAAATAATGTGATGGACTATTAAATAATGTGATGGATCACTGTAAATAATGTGAAGGACCACATTGTTGATGTGATGGGCCACAATTAACATTGTGAATGACCACTTTAAATAATGTGATGGACCACATTGAATAATGCGATGGACCACATTGAATAAAGTGATAGACCACATTAAATGATGAGATGGACCACATTAAAAAATGTGATGGACCACATTAAAAAATGTGATGGACCACATTAAATGACGTGATGGACGACATTGAATTATGTGATGGATCACTGTAAATAATGTGAGGGACCACATTGTTGATGTGATGGGCCACAATAAACATTGTGAATGACCACTTTAAATGATGTGATGGGCCACTTAAAATAATGTGTCTGGCCACACTGAATAATGTGATGGACCAAATTATTCAATGCGGCGAGCCGTTTTAAATGACGTAGTGGGCCAAGTCTGGCCCACAAGCCTTGAGTTTGACGCATGGAATCTAGTAGATTAGGAATGTCCACTTATATTTTAATGCAAGTACAGGTAGTAATTCCTTCCATATGTAGGCTCTGCAAAAATATTGTTTTTTGTTATCCTTGTAGAAACGCAAAGTGGTGGATGGTACTGAGAAGAAAGTGAAAGTGTTTTGCCCAAACACTAATCCAAGTCTTGCACCGTCAGTGGACAGAACGGTAGAACAAGTTGACTCGTCACAGATGCATGGGATCAACTTAAGGGAGTCGGGTGAGGGTCCAGAATCCAAGCAGTGGGCTGTGGTCATGGGTTCAAATACCGCAAACCTGCCTTTGACGGTAATGCACTCGGTCGATGATCACGGCGACAGCGAGGTGGTGGTTCTGTCTTGTGACGGCCAGGAGGAGCTGCTGGGCGAGATCGCCATCACTGTTCCCAACTCCGCCCACAGACTTGTTTTCAGAGACCCATCAACAGAAGAAATCCCCACGGCGGAGTCATGCCACATCCAGCAAGGCCACGAAACGCAGGTCATCACTTACTTTGAGATCATACCCGATGTCCTCCCCAGCGACGTTTGCGCCCATTTGCGGGTCTCCCAGGACATGGTGCTTTCGTCCGCCCTGAGCCCCGAGCCCATCGCGTCCACTCTACCTATCGTGTCCAAACACGCGATGACGCCTTTGCTTTCCCGCAACTTTGGGGCAGGAGGAGGCTACAAGCAGCAGGATGCCGCCGTCACACAGGGGCAAGACCACCAGCTGGAGGAGCACTGGTGAGAAATTTATTCTGTTTTATTTAATTTAGGCAATATATTACTCATGTTCTGTTATCAACACATCATTTCATACCATATTTTCGAACTATAAAGCGCACCTAAAATCCTTTAATTTCCTCAAAAAGGGACAGTAAGCCTTATAACCCGGTGCGTACTAATTCTGGTTGCGCTTACGACCTTAAAGCAATTTTATTTGGTAAACGATGTAATAATAAGTGTGATCTGTAGTTGTCATTCACACATAAGAGATTCTAGAGCCGTGTATAGCGAGTAAGGCCAATTGATTGAGAGGCGCCATCTTTGCTACCGATAACGTGTGCGGCTGTGCCTGTAAGCAGGCAATTTCAGTCCTTCTGGCGTTAGTTTTACTGAGAAAATTAAACAAAATTGTAAGTCTTTATATAGTTCTAAACATACTCCAGCTCATAAATGTACGATAAAACGTGATTTTATTTTGTCAAAGTATAATTTTGTGACTATAGTGGCCGTATTTGATGCACTCCGCCTCTACATTCATGCCGTGTTAAGTCACCAGCTGGCTGACTAATGCTCCTTTCAGCACAATTTACGTCAGAAAATACTCAATGACCCAAAATAAACGTATTACTCTCATTTTGCCAAAATCTTCATCAGTTTTGGATCTACAACTCGACTTGTTAATCACAAAACAAACAGGCAATCGGTGAGTCTTAAAAAAATCAGTGTGCGAATCAATCAATTGAAAATATGTTTGGCAGACTCAAAGAGAAATGTATAACTCATATTTTCATAGGGATTCCAATGAAGTTCTTACTCATAGTCCCAAGAGGAGCCATGTCTTGGCGGGGAGCATTTTTAAGCTCTCAGCTGCTAAAAACTTTCCTTGGAAAATTTAGATTACCTTCCAAAACTGAAATCAACATAATTATTCGCGAGCCACTCACATAAAGAGAACGATATCTCTGTTCAGTTCTCCATTCCGCAGCCATATGTGGCTTCTGGTCCAATAGTCTTCCGCAATCTTGTCTTACAATCATAAAAAATGGGTCTTCAAGAGGATATAGGTAAACGGGTCTTTTGTTAGCCTCAAGCAGCAGATGTTTACGTGGCGAAAAACTTCCCAAATAAAATACATTTCTCGTGAGAAAGTGCAGTACAGCATAGGACCAGCAGCAAAGTTGGTAGCAATCATGGTGCTCTGAAGTCACGTGACTGCCTTTTTTAACAATCATTGAGGAGATCACCTGAAACTGGGTTGGCTCTCTCTAACCACAGTTGCGATGGATTCGTACGGACTGCAGGTTGACGCCTGTTCAATAAATGACGCTAGCAAGTACCGGTAACCAAGATACGCCAAAACGTTGTTTCATTGAGAATATAGAACATACACCGACAAGGCGCTCAAAAATCCTGTCAAAATATTTTAGTACGACTTTGTTGAGCTACGAAGAAACAGCGCTTGAAGGAATGCGGAGCATTATGGCTACCATAGTCAGATGTACTCTGCTTCAATGACCAAGCAGGCCCCTTTAATGCACCTTATAATCCAGTGCATCTTTTGTATGAAAATAAACCCACACATCAGCAGTTCACCTTATAATCCTGTTTGCCCTATGGTCTAAAAAACACGGTTGTTTGAATGCATGCTATCTAGCAACATGCTGGTAAGCCTCAAATAGAACCAGTTCAATCAAAATGTGTTTAATTGAATTAAGTAGCTGGTAATACTGTATATGTCACAAAGTCCTAAAAATTCTTGATCACTGCCATTTTGTCTTCATAATTTTCGTGTAGGACAATGTGTTTCTTGTGTGATGCATTGAGTCTCAAACATAGCTTGGACTCAATTCCAATATCGTTTCCCCCGCCTTGCCCAGCTACCACAAGCACCATCTGAGCAAAGCGCAGCTGGAGGCCATCGTGGCCAGATTGCAGAAGAAGGTGAAAGTTCTGCAGCAGCGGCACCGGCGCCACCTGGAAAAGCTTCTAGGCCTTGAGGCGACGGTGAGCCAGCTGCGGCAAAGCAACCTGCTGACTGAAGAGCGACTGCAGCTGCTGGAGAGGGTGAGGACGCCAGACATTTGTGACGAGTCATGTGATTCCGTGTGACGCGCCGACTCCTCTCAGACATACATTAAATAATTATAATGTGACAGACCACATTGGATGATGTGCAGGACCATGTTAAGTGACGTGGTGTGGCGGGCCACTTCAAATTATGTGAAAGACCGCCTTAAGTGATATGGCAGGCCATGTTAAATAATGTTGTGAAAGGCTGCATTAAGTGATGTGGCAGGTCACTTCTAATGATGTGAAAGGCAGAATTAAGTGATGTAACGGGCCTCTTCAAATGATGTTAAAGGCCTCATTAAGTCATGTAACGGGCCACTTCAAATGATGTGAAAGGCCGCATAAGTGATGTGGCGGGCCACTTTAATGATGTGAAAGGCCGCAGAAGATATGTGGCGGGCCAGCTCAAATGATGTGAAAGGCCGCTTAAGTGATGTAACGGGCCACTTCAAATGATGTGAAAGTCCACTTAAGTGATGTAACGGGCCACTTCAAATGATGTGAAAGGCCACTTAAGTGATGTAACGGGCCACTTCAAATGATGTGAAAGGACGCATTAATGATATGGCGGGCCACGTTAAATGTCAAGGGGGCCACTTAAGTGATATGGCTGGCCAATTTAAATTATGAATGTTGCCTGCTATTTCAAATGGTGGGTCAAGCCACAATGATATGGCAGTCCACATTAGATGACATGACCTGGCGGGCCAAATTAAATGATATGGGGGGCCAAAATAATTGGTGTTGCGGGTCAATTATATTATATGGGGAGCCAAATTAATTTATACTGCAGCCAACTTGAAATAATGTGAAGGACCGCCTTAAATGGAGTGGCTGCCCAATTTAGATTATGTGGTGAGCCAAATTATATGATATGGTGGGCCAATTCAAATGATGCAGCAGCCACATTTAAATAATGTAAAGGACCGTATTAAGTTTTGTGGCAGGCCACTTTAAATGAAAAGAAGTCAAGTGAATTATATTTATATAGCGCTTTTCTCGAGTGACTCAAAGCACTTTACATAGTGAAACCCAATATCTAAGTTACATTTAAACCAGTGTGGGTGGCACTGGGAGCAGGTGGGTAAAGTGTCTTGCCCAAGGACACAACAGCAGTGACTAGGATGGCAGAAGCGGGAATCGAACCTGGAACCCTCAAGTTGCTGGTACAGCCACTCTACCAACCGAGCTATGCCGCCCCTCTGGCTGACCATTTTAAATGGCGTGGATGCCCAATTTAAATTATGTGGCAGGCCATAATAAATGATATCGCAGAACCCGTTAAAATTATATGACAGGCCATTTTGAATAATGTGGCGGGCCAATTTGAGTGATTTGGCAGGCCATATTAAATAATGTGTCCGGCCATTTTAAATTATGTGATGGGCCACTTTAAATGACGTGGAGAGCCACGTCAAATGACGCGATGATTTCAGATCATTTCTGATCATTTCAGATAAAATAATATTAAAGTGTTGAAAATATTCTATTGCAAATGCATCCAGTTTGTTTTCCTGTAAGTTAAAAGCACAAATAAATTTAGCCAGAAAGTGCTTTATCATTTCCAGCCTTTCACAGGCCAGAGTAAATAGTTAAGTGACATGACGGGCCGGTGTAGATAATAAGAAAAATATGTGACAGTGTGTGGCGCTGTCTCTCCTCAGGCGTACATGCAGACCAGCGCCAGCGAGACGGTGGCCATCATCTACGAGGAAGACAAGGCGGCCTATTTTTACACTCTGAACGGCGGCGAGGAGAAGCTGTGAAGGTCTCCACACTCAGGGGCCAAAGAAAGACAAACACTACTGTTATTTTTGTAGTAATCGTTTGAAACGCGGATGTGGCTTGATAAACTGTGATATTTGCACAATTCTGGATGATAACTGGGGACAATACTGAATGTCTTTTTTTAAGTTTTCACTCTTTCATCGCAGCCATCTTTTTGTTTCAGCTGGAATCCAATTAAAATGTAACGCTCATTCAATGTCGCTTTTGTTTTCCTCCGCGGTTAAAAAATCTAAAGTTAAGACATTGATCCAATCAACAGTTTGTCACATTAATCGAGTAATCTGATAAAACACTTTATAACCTCAATGTGTATTGAAATGATCAGCCATTCTTCCACTTGCCAAAACCTTTATTCTTTTTTGTAATAAATGCACATCATCAACATTGAAATTGCACAGTTAACGTGTGTATTAATAAAAACAACACACACTACCACTCGTGTGTTATTGCAGTAGTTGTGTGAAATATCGCCACATATTCAAAGTTCCAGCCTCTCCATGCGGTCAGGATGTTTATAAATTTGTCACAATCATTAAACAATTAATCAGATAAAGAGAATACCAATCAAAGCTTTTTTTTACAGATTGATTCATCTTTGCAGCCCAGTGTATTTAATGACATTATTTCTACTCAATTCTATTTGGTTGTTGTTAAAACTAAATCAGGGGTGTCCAAAGTAGGGCCGAGGGTCCATTACATGCACATTCTAAAAAATACAATCACTTAAAAAAACAGCAAAAAGTGTATGAAAATTACCCAAAAAGGAATGAGGGGAATATAAATGTTGCCACGAATAATACAAATTTTCATTGCAAGCTGCAATATGTGCTTAGCATATTGCATTAGTTTTTAACTAGTAACCATGAATTGATGAACGTGGACCCCGACTTAACCAAGTTGAAAAACTTATTGGGGTGTTCCCATTTAGTGGTCAATTGAACGGAATATGTACTGTACTGTGCAATCTACTAATACAAGTTTTAATCAATCAATGCTGTCAAAGGAATAATTTTTACTCATGATTAATCACAGGAAATTACTGGCTTACATCTGTTGTGTGGTCAACTTGTCACTTATTAGTTGGTGCACTCTGAGCTTAAATATTACACAAATAAAGCTCATTGTCTTTTTCTGCCTTTTTATTCCTGATTTTCCTTCCTTTACTTCCTGGGGTCCAACACAATAACACATGTCATCAAATCCTGTGTTCCCACTAAAATGGTTTCGGTATTGCCCCGTGACCTGAGTAACCAATACATTATTTAAATTAACTAAGAAAATATCCCAATATTTTTTGACACAGAATGTCATAAAATAACCGTACAATATCTATTTTGTTCAAAAGTTACTCATAGTATAATCTAAAACATGGGTGTCAAACTCTGGCCCGCAGGCCAAATTTGGTCCGCTGTTTAATTTGGCCCTTGAAGCAATATCAAATTAACATTAGAGCTGGCCCGCCGGTAACACCCCATTCACCGCTAATACTCATACTTGCCATTTTCCAGGGAGACCCCCGAAGTTTAGTGCCCTTCCCGAAAATCCCCCTGGGCAACCATTCTCCCGATTTCCACCCGGCCAACAATATTGGGAGCGTGCCTTAAAGGTACTGCCTTTAGCGTCCTCTACAACATGTCGTCACGTCCTCTTTTCCTCCATATAAACAGCGTGCTGGCCAAGTCACATAATATATGCGGCCTTCACACACACATACTTGGTCAACAGCCATACAGGTCACACTGAGGGTGGCCGTATAAACAACTTTAACATTGTTACAAATATGCGCTACACTGTGAACCCACACCAAACAAGAATGACAAAACACATTTCGGGAGAACACCCACACCGTAACACAACATAAACACAACAGAACAAATACCCAGACCCCCTTGCAGCACTAACACTTCCAGAACGCCACGATATACACCTCCCGCTACCACCAAACCCCGCCCACCTCATTTTTTATTTTATTTTCGAATATATTAGCCTGTGGAAAAAGTTAATGTTTATATTTACTTCAGAAGGATGCAAATAAAAAAGAGGGATTAATTTTCACGGTGGCAGAGGGGTTAGTGCGTCTGCCTCACAATACGAAGGTCCTGCAGTCCTGGGTTCAAATCCAGGCTCGGTATCTTTCTGTGTGGAGTTTGCATGTTCTCCCCGTGAATGCGTGGGTTCCCTCCGGGTACTCCGGCTTCCTCCCACTTCCAAAGACATGCACCTGGGGATAGGTTGATTGGCAACACTAAAAGTGGCCCTAGTGTGTGAATGTGAGTGTGAATGTTGTCTGTCTATCTGTGTTGGCCCTGCGATGAGGTGGCGACTTGTCCAGGGTGTACCCCGCCTTCCGCCCGATTGTAGCTGAGATGGGCGCCAGCGCCCCCCGCGACCCCGAACGGGAATAAGCGGCAGAAAATGCATGGATGGATTAATTTTTTTAATTACATTTTATTTAATATACCACTGATGTTTTTTAGTTTGTTTTTTGAAAGTTGAGTTTCCACTATTACGTTATATAAGCTCTGCCTGTTGTATGGGAGGAAGCCCGAGTACCCGGAGGGAACCCACGCAGTCACGGGGAGAACATGCAAACTCCACACAGAAAGATCCCTAGTCCGGGATTGAACCAGGATTACTCAGGACCTTCGTATTGTGAGGCAGATGCACTAACCCCTATACCACCATGCTGCCCTATTTAAGTCTTGCTTGTTCAATATTCATTGCAAAACTTGTTTGGGTCCCTATTAAAAGGTTAATTTGTTCAACCTTGGCCCGCGTCTTTGTTCAGTTTTAAATTTTGGCCCACTCTGTATTTGAGTTTGACACCCCTGATGTAAAATGTTAAGCTTTTTTTATGACCCTATTCAACCTTTTTATTTCTTTCCCCTTGCCTGCCATTGTTTCATTGGCCGCTAGAGGGCAATAGAGTTATTTACTGTGTTTTTTCTGACTCAAATCTCTGGAGTCAAGAGTGAGTCAGCATTATGAACACCATTCACCTCTTCCATTCTAGCATGAAATAGTAAGTTTATATAAACTAAAATGTTTTTTCGAAGGGTTTTTTTTTTTTTTTTGGTCCAGGACTGTATAAAGCGATCTAGTGTTGCTTTTTGAACCCTCGAGCTCTAACAAGATTTAACAATCCTGACCCGAGTATCCGAGTTCAGTCTCTCACGCTGCTGGAATTTAAGGGAGGGTATTTTTTATTTATTTTTTTATTTTTTTCATCTGACTTCTTTTATCAGCAAGCATTAACTCACATGGGCCACAGCAGTGAGCTAATGGGCTAAATGTTCTATCAGAACACACACACACACACACACACACACACACACACACACACACACACACACACACACACATTCTGGGATTTGTTACCTTCTTGAGACTTCCGAAAAACGCCTACCTCTTTAGGACCAGCCTTTCTAGATGTATTAAGCTTTGTATTGACAACATTAATAATATATACATACTATGCAAATATAAAAAAGCTTGTTGTGAAAAATGAGTGGGAATTTTACAAGAAAAGCTTAAAATTTTGGCAGTATTAAAATGAAAGTTGTACTTTTACTCAACGCAAGTCAAAATGTTACAAGAAAAACTGAACATTTGTGCAATATTATGATAAAAGTTGGAATTTTACTCAATAACAGTCGCAGTTTTAAAAGAAAAGCTTAAAGGCCTACTGAAACCCACTACTACCGACCAAGCAGTCGGATAGTTGATATATCAATGATGAAATATTAACATTGCAACACATGCCAATACGGCCTTTTTAGTTTACTAAATTGCAATTTTAAATTTCCCGCGGAGTTTCTTGTTGAAAACGTCGTGAAATGATGAGGCGTGCGCGTAACGTCACGGACAGTCAGGAAATATTAGCGCTGTACCATTTGCGGCTAAAAGTCGTCTCTTTTCATCGTGCAATTAAACAGTATTCTGGACATCTGTGTTGCTGGATCTTTTGCAATTTGTTCAATTAATAATGGAGAAGTCAAAGTAGAAAGATGGAGTTGGGAAGCTTTAGCCTTTAGCCACACAAACACACGGTGATTCTTTGTTTAAAATTCCCGGAGGTGAAGCTTTACTATGATCAGAGCGGTCAAGCGAATATGGATCCCGACCACTTGTCAACCGGCAGGTTTCGGTGAGAAAATTGTGTTAAAAAGTTGCCTCTTACCGGAGATCTGTGGAGTTTGCGCCGTCCTTGTAACTGCCGTGACTTCCCTCAGAGACTGGCCTCAAGACACCCGTGGACACACCCTTCTGACTATCAGGTACTATTTAATCTCACTAAAACACTAGCAACACAATAGAAAGATAAGGGATTTCCCAGAATTATCCTAGTAAATGTGTCTAAAAACATCTGAATCCCCCCCAATGCAATCGCCTTTTTTTTAACTTTATTATTTTATTCTTTATTTATTTTAGTCTTTCGCTATCAATATCATCATCCACAAATCTTTCAATCTTTCAAATTAATGGGGAAATTGTCGTTTTCTCGGTCCTAATAGCTCTTTTTGTTGGAGGCTCCCATTATAAACAATGTGAGGATATGGGGAGTCCTCACCCTTGTGACGTCATCGTCTGCGACTTCCGGTAAAAGCAAGGCTTTTTTATCAGCACCAAAAGTTGCGAACTTTATCGTGGATGTTCTCTACTAAGTCCTTTCAGCAAAAATATGGCAATATCGCGAAATGATCAAGTATGAGACATAGAATGGACCTGCTATTCCCTTTTAAATAAGAAAATCTCATTTCAGTAGGCCTTTAACATTTTGGCAATTTTATAATACTAATCGGAATTTTACTTGGCAAAATTATGACAAAAGTAATCATTTTACTCAAAAGTGGTTCTCAAAAGGGGGTATACGTACCCCTGGGGGTACTTGAAGGTATGCCAAGGGGTACGTGAGATTTTTAAAAAATATTCTAAAAATAGCAACAATTAAAAAATCCTTTATAAATATATTTATTGAATGATACTTCAACAAAATATGAATGTAAGTTCATAAACTGTGAAAAGAAATGCAACAATGCAATATTCAATGTTGACAGCTAGATTTTTTTGGACATGTTCTATATATATTGATGTAAAAGATTTCTTTTTTTGTGAAGAAATGTTTAGAATTTAGTTCATGAATCCAGATGGATCTCTATCACAATCCCCAAAGAGATCACTTTAAGTTGATGATTACTTCTATGTGTAGAAATCTTTATTTATAAATGAATCACTTGTTTATTTTTCAACAAGTTTTTAGTTTATTTTATATCTTTTTTTCCAAATAGTTCAAGAAAGACCACTACAAAATGAGCAATATTTTGCAATGTTATACAATTTAATAAATCAGAAACTGATGACATAGTGAAGTATTTTACTTCTTTATCTATTTTTTTCAACCAAAAATGCTTTGCTCTGATTAGGGGGTGTCACGTTGAGGTCGCATTTTAATGCGGGATTGTTCCTCCAGTGCAAACATGGACACTCCGGACAACAACGTAAAGGTAAGATGATTTAATGACTAAGATACAGTACAAAATGGACATAAATAAAAGAAAGAAACGCGTGCCGAAAGCACGGGAAGCTAAAGCTAACTTTTAGCACAAGGACTAGAATAGCACAGGTTCAGGAAACAAGAGAGCTGCATGCCGAACGCATGGAAGCTAAGGTTAGCTCTTAGCACAATAACTGGAACTAGCTGTTACCGCAAACAAAGGACCCATGACGAGTGACAAAGGTAGGTTTAAATAGTGTCTCATGATTAGATACTGGTGTGTCCAAACAGAGGCAGGTGCAAATCATGTAACCATGGTGACAAAGCAAACAGGAACTAAAGAAGTCCAAAACTAACAAAACATAAATAAACTGAACGACAGGCGGTACTTGAATTAAAAAAAATGTTCACAGGGGGTACATCACTGAAAAAAGGTTGAGAACCACTGCTCTATTAGATGCAATGGTTTTCCATATTGGGACCATAATTTATGTCCTAACTTGTTCACCGGGCCTCATATGGAAGGTAATTTTCCTTGTTGATGTCTCAAGAAGGGTAGAAATACAAGACCACACACACACACACGCACATGCACACGCACACACATTGTCGGTACAATCTGACCTTCCAAGTCAACACTATGCGTTGTCCTGTGTTTAATTGAACAATAAACACAAAATAGATGTTGCTGTTAAACCATCAGATTGCATATATTCTCCATAGTGCCTACTGGAGGCGAGAAGTATAGTTGCATTTTACACCAAGCCCACCTAAAATGGTCATGCTGTATTCATCTACATATAAAATACTTCCTTGTGGTCTACATGAGGTGTTTTTGTTGGTGCTTCGGTCCAATCATTGCAAATATTAAAAATAACTCCACCATTAGTTTGTGCTGAGCTGCGCCATAAATTGTTTTACTAAAATACATTTTCTGACTAGTGACGTCATCCACCCCCTCCACTTTGTCCAAATCTCCCCTACCTTGTCACATTCGTTTGTGCTGAAACAACATTTTTTATGTCCGTTATAGATTTTTTACGTTATCAACTATTGTAGTTTTTAGGTTTTTAACGTGTCATTATTCATAACCAAACAGACACACCTTGTCAAAAGCTCCCCAAATGAGCCACATTTGTTTTCGCTACGTTTATCTAACCCGGGGGGGGGGGGTCAGCGACCCGCGGCAATTTAGCGCCGCCATACTGCCTCCATGGAGATTTTTAAAAAATGTATGAAAATGGAAAATGATGAGGTAAAATACATATTTTTTGTTTCAATATGGTTTCTATAGGAAGACAAACATGACACAAACCTTCCCAATTGTTAGAAATCCCACTGTTTATATTAAACATGCTTCAATTATGACAGTATTTGGCAAGTGCTGTTGTGTCCTACTAATTTCACGGCCCTTGAACTAACCATAGTTTGTTTATATGTACAACTTTCTCCGACTCTGCCACAGAAAGACGTATTTTATGCCACTCCTCCTCTGTCTCAGTGTGTCCACCAAACTTTGTATGCTGTGTGTGAATGCACAAATGTGAGCTTTGTGGATGTGTTTGACTTGTTGAAGTGCTAAACAGGCATAATTGGTCACTGCCTGACTGCAAGCTACTCGATGCTAACATGCTTTTTAGGCTCGCTGTATGTACATATTGCATCATTATGCCTCCTTTGTAGGTATATTAAAGCTAATTTAATTTCCTTTACTTATGTCCTCTGTGTATTTAATTTATATTTGCATGCCTCATGACACATTATCTGTATGTAATATCGGCTGCATTTCTCATATGTATTTGTGGGATATGTTGTTCCAGACCACAGCAAATCCATTAGAAGAAGACAGCCTGCCGTTTCCTTAAACTTGGAGACACATATCTATACCTTTGGCCATTTTAAGCCAGTCATTTCCAGAAGTTATCTCATCCTGTGAGAAGCCTCCATTTTACTGATGTTTTCCAATGTTGTCAAAATGTGTAGAATAAATATTAAAATTCAACATTTCTGTCAACGAATAATTGCCTGCAACACATAGTCATTTTGATAGTAGGCTGGTATAGCTAATATAGACTATTACATCATGTGTTCCCCTCATTATAACGCTTATATAAGGCTTTTAATTTTTTTGTGGCTCCAGACAGATTTTTTTTTTTTATTTATTTTTTTTTTTTTTTCAAAATTGTGGATTGCCGACCCCTGGTCTAACCATTATAGTTTTGTATGTTATTAACGTGTTATTATTAATAACCAGCCCCATAACATAAAAACTGTAATAGCCGGACAAAAAAAAATAGTCCCAAACAAATTGGTTTAAGTTTAGGGAGCCTTTGATAAGGTTGGGGGGTCTTGTTATGAATAATAACACCTTAATAACGTAAAATATATAATACTTCTACAAAATAATTTTGCGGTATAAACGTTTGGGACACTTTTGGGGAGATTTTGACATGGTGGGTGGGCTATTTATAAATGATAAAACGTTAATAACAAAAGCTGTAAGACAAAAAAAAAATTGCCGCACAAATGTAGGACAAACGTTTGGAGGGGGTTTTGAGGAGGTGGGGTGATGATGTCACTGGGGAAATGTTGTGTATGGAAGAAAAAGTGGAAAACATGTTCAAAAAGTATTAACTTGAAGAAAATTGTTTTTTTACTTGTGAATCTTTTAGTTTGTGAAAAGGTTTGTTTGTGAAAACATTTTTTTTTAGTTTGTGAAACATTTTATGGAGTTTTAAGTCCCATCTTAAAACTCATTTGTATACTCCAGCCTTTAAATCAGGGGTAGGGAACCTATGGCTCCAGAGCCAGATGTGGCTCTTTTGATGACTGCATCTGACTCTCAGATAAATCTTAGCTGACATTGCTTAACACGATAAGTAATGAATAATTCCACTGGTAATCACAGTGTTAAAAATAACGTTCAAGGTATAAAACATTCTCATGCATTTAAATCCATCCATCCGTTTCTATCGCACCTGTTCAAGAAGTCTCATCAATGGTCAAAAGTATTTTATTTATTATTGGTTACCTTCAGAATAACAATGTTATTAAAAAGAATAAGAGATGCACACATGTAGTTTTTGTAATCAGGGAAAGTCCAAATAAAAGAGGAGGTGTAGAATTCTCTTGTCAGACCGTGGGACGACACTGTACAAGGGTACATGTCTACGCGTTTCTCCTCATTGAGCTAAATTGAATCCAGTCTCTGTTTAATTCCTTGCTTCTTGTCTGTTTAATATTGGTCATCAG
The DNA here is from genome assembly GCF_033978795.1 of Nerophis ophidion. Taxonomy (NCBI): domain Eukaryota; kingdom Metazoa; phylum Chordata; class Actinopteri; order Syngnathiformes; family Syngnathidae; genus Nerophis; species Nerophis ophidion. The sequence continues at coordinate 20,008,171 of NC_084628.1, forward strand.
TGTTTGAACCTGACAGTTTGTATTCAGTGTTAAAAATATTATACGGCTCTCACGGAAGTCCATTTTAAAATATTTGGCTTTCATGTCTCTCTCAGCCAAAAAGGTTCCCGACCCCTGCTTTAAATAGACCCCTCTTTTAGACCAGTTGATCTGCTGTTTCTTTTCTTTTCTGCTCTGCCTCCCTCCCCCTCATGGAGGTTCGGTGACCACGGACGAAGTGCTGGCTGTCCAGAGTGCGGACTCGGGTTGGACCGTTCGCCCGTGCATCGGTTGGGGACATCTCTGCGCTGCTGACCTGTCTCCGCTCCGGATGGTCCCCTGCTGGCTCCACTATGGACTGGACTCTCACTATTATGTTAGATCCACTATAGACTGGACTTTCACAATATTATGCTAGACCCACTTCAAAACCCTAACGGGACAAACCAAGTATTTTAACAGCACAAACAATGTGTAAAATAACTGTTATTTTAATATATGCAATGATCAGGGTGGACAACATCACACAGGTCCTTCAGCCATGTCTGTAGTTTTAGCGGTATGCTTCTGTACCGACGAATATCATAAGACTACTTTTTTTTCTTTTCTTCTTTTACAAATAAAAACAGTGGGGGATTTAGCATGTTTGTCACAATGTTGGCAAAATAACGTTTGCAAAGACTAAGGGGCCGTTTTGATACATTACATTTTTTAAGCCAATATGATGTATAGATTTTTTTTTACTTAGAAAAAAAACATTTTTGGGACTTCTTTACAGTTTCAGAGGAAGACATTTTGCTTGTTATTTGCATCAAGCTTTTTTGCACACATTCCGCTAGGAGGAAAAAACATCACGCAAAATTGACCTTCCAGCTGATCCGCGAGTGTTGCTATGATAATGTTTTAAAAGCCTTTGTATTTACTAAAGAAGCTGCTCCAAAGCCATCTGCAAAGAAAAGTACACATGTACAAATGATATTCAAATCCACATTTAAAATATATTAGTTCATAGGTCACTGCAACAACCCCTTTTTAAGGTCTTATTTGTTTTGCCTGAACAAAGTAAACACCTGCTGTGTCCATGGTGCTCTTCTTACCACATTACAGTTAGCCAGCATGCAGCAAACATCTAATCACTGCTGATACTGTACCAGCAGATTATAGTATCATTTAGGGAATTATGCTGTGCGTGTTTTGAATTCTCTCCTTGTGTGAGGTTGACATGGAGCAGGTTGTGAAAGGCTTTATGTAACACCGTTATTAAGGCCATATAACGCCGTTATTAAGGATTTATAACACATTATCAAGGGATTATAACACCATTCAGTCAGGTCGGACTTATACCGCCAAGGGTAAGATATACCTTTGTGCTACCTGCCGCATTTAGGCAGATGGGGCTCGTAAACCTGGTAAGGCAGCCTATCTAGGAGAAGGAAATCTCCAATCTCAAAAACCACCGGCGCCGTGCGGTCAAGCCACTCGAGGGTAAGGGTAAGGGAGCCGGAATCCCGAAGGCGGTTTGACGTTGTAGCGTCATTCCGGCAACTCCTGTTGCGTCGCTGGTGCCAAGCTGTATCCACATTCACCGCTACCTTGGATCCACCAACCATGCGGCGAGGGGGGGCTTGCTGCCTGGACAACAGCTTGCCCTCCATAGTTCCATGCCCAGGCCATGTAGATCCACTAGAGAGGTCCACTGGAGAGGTCCGTTGAGACCGCCCCCGCCTCCCACTGATCGTACAGGGAGCGGCCGGCCACAGTCAGACAGTCTGATACCCCATATTGTCTCAGCACTCCCCACAGGACTTCTCGAGGGACACGGTCGAATGTCTTCTCCAAGTCCACAAAGCACATATAGACTGGTTGGGCAAACTTCCATGCATCCTCAAGGACCCTGCCGAGAGTATAGAGTTGGTCCAGAGTTCCACGACCAGGACGAAAACCACACTGTTCCTCCTGAATCCGAGGTTCGACTATCCGGCCTCGCCTCCTTTTCAGTACACCTGAATAGACCGTACCGGGAAGGCTGAGGAGTGTGATCCCACGATAGTTGCAACACACCCTCCGGTTCCCCTTCTAAAAGAGAGGAACCACCACCCCAGTCTGCCAATCCAGAGGTACCACTCCTGATATCCACGCGATGCTTCAAAGTCTTGTCAACCAAGACAGCCCCACAGCATCCAGAGCCTCAAGGAACTCGGGGCGGGTCTCATCCACCCCTGAGGCCTTTCCACCAAGGATCTTTTTAACTACCTCAGCAACCTCATCCCCAGAAATAGGAGAGCCCACCACAGATTCCCCAGACACTGCTTCCTCAGTGGAAGACGTGTTGGTGGGATTGAGGAGGTCTCCGAAGTATTCCCTCAACCGAACCACAACATCCACGGTCGAGGTCAGCAGAACACCATCCGCACCTAACAAGGTGTTGACAGAGCACTGCCTCCCCTTCCTGAGGCGGCGGATGGTGGTCCAGAATCACTTCAAAGCCGTCCAGAAGTCGTTTTCCATGGGTTCCCCGAACTCCGCCCATGGCTGAGTTTTTGCCTAAGCAACCGCTGAAACCGCACACCGCTTGGCCTGTCGGTACCTTTCCGCTGCCTCCGGAGTCTTATGAGCCAAAAGAACCCGATAGGACTCTTTCTTCAGCTTGACGACATCCCTCACCGCCGGTGTCCAACAATGGGTTCTAGGATTACCGCTACAACAGACACCAACTACCTTGCGGCCACAGCTCCAATCAGCTGCCTCGACAATAGAGGTGCGGAACATGGTCCGCTTGGACTCAATATCCAGCACCTCCTTCGGGACACGTTCAAAGTTGTTCCAGAGGTGAGTTTTGAGTCTCTGACAAGGGACTCTGCTAGACGTTCCCAGCAGACCCTCACAATGCGTTTGGGCCTGCCAGATCTGTCCGGCATCCTCCCCCACCATCGCAGCCAAATCATTACCAGGTGGTGATCGGTAGAAAGCTCTGCCTGTCTCTTCACCCGAGTGTCCAAAACATGAGGCCGCAAATCCGATGACACAACTACGAAGTCGATCATGGAACTGCGGCCTAGGGTGTCCTGGTGCCAAGTGCACTTATGGACACCCTTATGTTTGAACATGGTGTTCGTTATGGACAATCTGTGACGAGCACAAAAGTCCAATAACAAAACACCACTCGGGTTCAGATCCGGGTGGCCATTCTTCCCAATCACGCCTCTCCAGGTTTCACTGTTGTTGCCAACATGAGCGTTGAAGTCTCCCAGTAGGACAAGGGAATCACCCGGGGGAGAACGTTCCAGTACTCCCTCGAGTGTACCCAAAAAGGGTGGGTACTCTGAACTGTTGTTTGGTCGGAAGCACAAACAACAGCCAGGACCTTTCAAACACACCAGAAGGCGGAGGGAAGCTACCCATTCGTCCACTGGGTTGAACTCCAAGGTGCAGGCTTTGAGCAGGGGGGCAACAAGAATTGCTACCACAGCCCGTCGCCTCTCACTGCGTACGACACCAGTGTGAAAGAGAGTCCAGCCCGCCTTGAGAGAACTGGTGCGGAGCCCTTGCTGTGCATCGAAGTGAGTCCGACTATATCCAGCCAGAACTTCTCCGCCTCGCGCACTAGCTCAGGTTCCTTCCCCCCCAGCAAGGTGACGTTTCATTATTGAATGAATTAATAATTGAATAGATTTTTGTTTTCATAAATGTATGTAATATGCAATACAGCACTTAATAAATGTATTTTAGCTGTCAAATTCCCCCATCAAAGTTTATGTGTCTGTAAGAGTGTTTGTGTCCATTTTGCATTGAGCTGTTTGAAAAGTATCCTACCTAATTTAATTTTAAATTGTCCAGTGCCAAGTTGATAGTATTAAAAACTTAAACATGACTGAATGATCATTAGTAATAGTAAAACAAAACCTTGTGAATAATTATGAGTTACCTACAGAGAAAATGTGATTAGTGGGGATTAAATATTTGACAGAAAATATGTCAACAAACTGGTGCAGGTTAAACATTTGTATTGTTATCATTCTCCCTCTCTGTCTGGACAAAGTCACAAACAGATGTGCAAGCGAAGGGTATAGTTTCGGTTTCGATCTCAGCTATGTGGACATCAGTCAGCCGGTCCGAGGGACATCGAGAAAAAGCAAGTTATTTTGTTTACATGAACACTTTTGCAGGTGACAACATTTAGTGGGTTTTTACGAGACAGAGTGAGCTTGTGTGTTTTCACTGGATGGGTGGGGGGGAGGGAAGTTCCTTTTTCATTCCAGCTTCAGGTGCCAGGCAACATGCCGGCTCTCCACATTCCCCGGTTTCGGTCACGTGACCTGCAGCATTTGACCATAGCTGACCAAACGTGACCAGGAACGCACATTGCCCTCTTGCAGGAGCCCACTCACTCGGAATGTGTTGCTTTCACGGTCTTGGTCTCATGCAGCTCACCAATGACTATACATAAATATATTATAATATACAAGTTGCCACCTCATCACAGAAATATGATACAATATACATAAATATATTATAATATCATAATAATTATAATAATGTAATATAATATACATAAATATAATATAATATAATAAAAACATGCAATATAACATGCATTAATATAATATAATACTAAAATACAAAAATTGAATATATTATAATAATAATAAATTATAATTTACATAAATATACACGTGTTTTTAGATGCGAGAAGTGATTTTGGGTGCAGTGAGAGTCAATGATTAGCTTAACACTGGTCAGACATGCCTGGGGTTTGTGGAGTCAGTGAAGCACACACACACACACACACACACGCATTCTTGTATTTTTTACCTTCTTGAGACCTCCAAAAAATGCTTACCTTTTTAGTACCACCATTTCTAGATATATGAAGATTTGTATTTACAACAATAATAATATATACACACTATGCAAATATAAAAAAGGTACGCTTTTAGTAATTTTTTTTTGTTTGTCTGTTTTTTTTTTTGCAATTTGTTTTTATTCTTCATTATTTCAAGTTATTACAGTATGTCTCGATATACATATTTTATTTTATTTTTAAATTAATTTTGACCGAATGCGGCACATTTTAATTTTTTACACGCAATGTCTTGCATATGTTGGCCAGAGGGCTGGCACTTCAATTTTTTTACACACACTTGTTATTTCATATGTTGACCAGAGGGGGAGCACTTAAATTTTTTTTTACACACACTGGTTATTTCATATGTTGACCAGAGGTGGGGGGAGGGGGGTTGTTACTTAAAAAACCGACACAGTCAATTTGAAAAATCCCTCCTTTTTGGGACCACCCTAATGTTGATAGATTTCACCACCAGGTGTGCAAATGACACATTCTCTATTAGGTGCAATGGTTTTCCATATTGAGACCATGATTTATGTCCTAACTTGTTCACCGGTCCTCATATGGGAGGTACTTTTCCCTGTTGATGTCTTAAGAAGGGTACAAATACAAGAACACACACACACACACACACACACATTTACAAGGCAAAGGAGAGGATGTTTGTTGTTTGACTGAGGTCTGCTGTGTCGGCATGTAGACCACATTGTGACACCTGTGTGAAGTAGGCCCCCCTTATCATTGCAAATATTTATAAGTTTGTGCTGCAAAACTTTTTGTCTAACTATTACAGTTGATATGTTGTGGGGCTGGTTATTTATAATAACGTATTCATAACAAAAAACAAAAATAATAAAAAAAAAAAAAATACATCACCACCCAGCATAAACGGATGGGACACATTTGGGTCAGTTTTAAAAAGGCTGGTTTTGAATAATGAAACATCTATCCATTGACCCATTTACTACTGCTTGTCCCTTTCGGGGTCACGGGGGGTGCCGGAGCCTATCTCAGCTGCATTCATTTTGATTGATTGATTGATTGATTGGTTGATTGATTGATTGATTGATTGATTGATTGATTTATTTATTGATTGATTTATTGATTGGTTGATTGATACTTTTATTAGTAAATTGCACAGTTCAGTCCATATTCCGTACAATTGACCACTAAATGGTAACACCTGAATAAGTTTTTCAACTTGTTTAAGTCGGGGTCCACGTTAATCAATTCATGGTCATTAAAAACACAACAACTATAACAGTTCAAACAATGGTTCTTAAACTTGTTTTTCCAAAAACACTTAGCCATCCAAGTACCACCACAATGACCAACATTATAATAGGGTAGCATTGCAGGCCTAAGTATTCCTTAAAAACAAGGCAAAGGTTTCATTTAACAAGTATAATTAATATTTTTTGCCTGCTGTATCTTTACACAGAGTTTTGAACAGTAACACTCTGTTTGAATGTTTTACCAAGTGAAAATGAAAGACAAAATGTTTGGGACAAGTCTGGGGAGATTTTGACATGGTGGTGGTGGTGGTCTTAGGGGGTTGTGAATAAAAATGTTAATCACACAAAAACTGTAGTTATGCTATTAACTATAATAAATAGTAGTTAATAACATATAGACTATAATAGTTTAGCAACACAACATATGGGAGTAGTTTGGGTAGGTTTTGGCAAGGTGGTGGGGCTGGTTATGAATGATAACACGTTAATAACCTAAAAACTATAATAGTTAAAAATATAAAATCTATAAAAGTTAGACAAAAACATTTTTGCAGCACAAACAAATGTTTGGGAAGATTTTGTGCATGATGTCACTCTTTAGAAAATGTATTTTAGAATAACTTAAAAATGGTAACGGCAAAAACAAATAAAAATTGCCACCCAAACCAGCAGAAACGTTCCAAATGAGAAATATCACCCAAATTATAAAGAAGTGAAGATAAAAGTTCTTGAAATATAAATCTGTAGGATATAAGAGTCTCATTTTTTTTGTTAACCGAATGAGTAAAATAAATAAACTTTTCAAGCATTCATTAATTTATTGAGGTGCAATTTTACCGTCACCAATATGTACTCCAACCGAATTATCAGGCACACCTTGAGGGCTGTTTCGGTGACGTCACACGTTGTCACGGTGATCAGGTAACGCGTCAGCGCAACGTACGATATAAGACAATAAAAGTTACGCAGGTTAATATAGTTGCATTTTTATATTTAGTCACTTCTGTTGGTTCTTTAGCTAAATTAATTGTCCTTTAAAAGATTTCAATTATTGAATTGGGTTCCTCATATTTTTTCCTAATTTCTGTGTTGTAAACAAATAAATAATAAAATAATAATAAGCCATCCATTTTCTACCGCGTATTCCCTTTTGGTGTTGCGGGGGGCGCTGGCGCCTCCCTCAGTTTCAATCGGGCGGAAGGCGGGGCACACCCTGGACAAGTCGCCACCTCATCGCAGGGCAAATAATAATAATATGATATTGTGACATGTCTCCATCCGTCATCGTGTGGGTTGCAGTGATAATCGATACAGGACGCATTGTAGCAGGTTTGACTCTGGTTTATTATTTCAATAAACACATTTTCTTGCCAGTCGGTCGCGCCAATTTCTAGCGCGCCCTCTTTTCCTGCTTGTCGCGGCGCACCTTTCGGTGGCCGGTGGGTGCGTCTTCCGCGGGGGCTCATCTCGCTCTGGGTCTCTCTCGTCGCGTTCGTGGTCTTCCTTCTCAAGTGGTTCCTCTCCTACTTCTGCCCCGATTGTTCCTCCTTCTCCCCTTTTATGCTGCAGAAGAAGATGTAGGGATTGAGAGCAGGTATGTGAACTACGCACCTGACTCTGATGTATGCAGTGTCGCTCCAGGCGTGCCCCGACTCTCTGCTCCGCTGCATGCTCCGCCTCCTGGCCGCCATAATGGGCCGGACCACCGTTTGTCCGAGCCCGCTGTTGGCTCGTCGGCTCTGCCTCTCCACAGATATATAATAATAAAGTATACTACTAATAATAATAATTTCAATAATGCACACATTAATATTTTTTAATGTTGCAGCTGTTTTAAGAGGCCTTCCTAGCATTATCTATAACTAAAATAAACATACTCGTTTTGTACTAAACATAGAATAATATTTCAAGTTAATATTACATTTATCATTTGAATGGATCTTATCGTAGTTTGTCAGTTAGGTGGCAAGATCAGAGCTCACCAAAAGTGTGTTTGAATGATTATTGTTGTTGTTGCTTAGGGGGGATGTGTTTAGTTATCTTTAATTACCGTGACCGTCACCGCCTGTGTCGAGCTCTGTCTTTGTAGTCATCGATACGCTAGTAAGATGATACCACACCATGTTGACTGTATCAGGCGTCCATCAATATTTCAGCTTCCCGCCTCCTGGGTGTGACACTCTGGCTAAAGATGCTCGTCGACAAACGGGCCGCTTCATTAGGTACACCTGCACAATCCACTGCGCTCCGGATGAGGTCAGGTTCGAGGAGTTAGGGCTCAGGCTAAAATCCTTCTATGTTGATAAAATATGAGTTATAATATGTGTTATTCAGTCTGTTTTGTAAACAGTGGGCCGGGTGTGACGTCACAGATTGACGGATCTACTAACCCCCAATGGATGCACTAATAATTATAGACATCTTAGATTAAAACAAACACTTCCCATCCAACCTGATGGAGCTTGTGAGGTGCTGCAAAGAGGAAACTGCCCAAAGATAGGTGTGCCATCCTAACTCAGCTGCACACGTGCTGACGAGGACCAGAGGGCGGAGTCACATTACACTAGTTTTAAAGTCGCTGCATTGGCTCCCGTGTTCCTCTTCAGGGTGGTTTTTAAATGTCTTAATGGCCTTTTCATCAATCGGACCTGCATTTACCGTATCAAGCAGATCCTGAGGTCCTCTGGCACTGGCCTTTTAGCTTTTCGCCGAATTCCAGAACAAAGACCCACAATGAGGCGGCATTTAGCCACTATGGCCCCACCTGTGGAACAGCTTGCCAGAGAGCCTCAGGACTGCAGAGAGCGTTAATTAAATACAAAAACAATTTAAATAAAAGGGTAAGACACACCTTTTTAATCAGGCGTTTCACTAATCATTTGTTTTTTATTGTTTTAATGTGTTATTAATATGTACATTTTTACATATATATTTACACATATCAAGTACCAATGATTGTCACACACACACTAGGTGTGGCGAAATTTGTCCTCTGCCTTTGACCCATCACCTTATTCATGCCCTGGGAGGTGAGGGGAGCAGTGGGCAGCAGCAGTGCCGCGCCCGGGAATCATTTGTGGTGATTTAACCACCAATTCCAACCCTTGATGCTGAGTGCCAAGCAGGGAAGTAAAGTAATGGGTCCCATTTGTATAGTCTTTGGTATGACTCGGCCGGGGTTTGAACTCCCAACCTACCGATCTCAGGACGGACACTCTAACCACTAGGCCCGTGAGTAGGTATATTTACATATATATATATATATATATATATATATATATATATATATATATATATATATATATATATATATATATATATAGATATATAGATATATAGATATATATATATATATATTATAAAACGTGATAAAATCATGTGAATGAGTTATTCTCGAGTGTTGATGCCTCAAAGGTGATGTTTCGCCTCAAGTCCTCAGTGCCATTCCATGTTTTGTTTTTGCCTCGTCAATAGTGCTGTATGTGTGTGTTTGTATGTTTTTTGTGGGTGTTTTCTTCTCTTCTTTTATTATTGTTATTTTTATTTGTTTGTTTTGTTGTGCTGCGATGAGGTGGCGATTTGTCCAGGGTGTACGCCACCTTCCGCCCGATTGTAGCTGAGATGGGCACAAGCGGCCCCGCGACTCCAAAGGGAATAAGCGGTAGAAAATGGATGAGATGGATGGATGTTTTGTTGTGTTTTGTTTTGTACAGCATTTTGTGTTGGCCACTTGCCTGTGCATGAGAAAAATACTATACAATTAAAGTTTGATTTGATTTGTGTCGATTTGATATTCAAAAACCCTTGAGGCTGTAATTACTGGCAAAAGTGCATCAACAAAGTATTGAGCGAATGCTGTGACTTTCTAATAAATGTGCAAAAAAATGATAATTAAAAACCTTTTTACATTGTCTTTATGGGGTATTGTGTGTAGAATTTTGAGGACAATTCATTCAATTTCGGAATAACAAAAAGTGCAACACTGTGAATACTGTATGATGTAAACACACTTTTTCTTCTGACAAACAAAAGCATGGGGAGCCATTTTGATATTTTTCATTTTCAAAACCAATATAATTTATATTGTAACCCTTCAGGCTTCCCTTTATTTTGGTATATGTTAAAGGTCCCGGGACCCCAAACGACTCTCAGTCATTAAAGTCTTAAAAATAGGGCACAAAGTTCCTTTTTTTTTTTTTTTTACTTTCACTGCTGAAATAACTGTGATTCCACATCAGGTCTGTCTGTTGACATAAAGTTTTAATGATTTTAATGTTTTATGCCATTATTTGTCAAAATCCTTTTTAATTGGGAAAAATGACAAATGGGTTGTACTTATATAGCGCTTTTTTACCTTCAAGGTACTCAAAGCGCTTTGACACTACTTCCACATTCACCCATTCACACACACATTTACACTGATGGCAGGAGCTGCCATGCAAGGCGCTAGCCAGCACCCATCAGGAGCAAGGGTGAAGTGTCTTGCTCAAGGACACAACAGACGTGACGAGGTTGGTAGAAAGTGGGGACTGAACCAAGGATAATAATGCGCCACGCATAATAAAAAACACATAATATGCAATATTTTTCTCCCAAAAAAATGTTCAAAGTGGAATACTTGATGTGACGTAATTGGAGCCTTAAATATAAAAAAAATACTTTCAATGTATTATTATGTTTTGAACAATAACAAAAAAATAAAAATAAATCAGACTAAAAAGCCCCACTCATGAAATTGTTTTAAAAAAGTGATACAGCAATAAATATTATTTTTACTTTCAATGCTTAAATCTCTAGATCAGCTTCAGATCTGTATGTTGTTGATAAGGACAAGCAGTAAAAAATGGTTGGATAAATGGAAGTTTTAAATGTTTTTAAATAAACTGTTAACATGGCAGTTTAGTGTTACTATTGTCAATATTGCAACATTTTCTGGTCACATTTTTGGTTTTGTTTTGCAATAATATTTAAAAATGTGTTGCCAGATGTTAAAAAAAAAAAAAAATCTCCAAATGGTCCGCAGTTTCGACAACCCTGCTTTATGTTCTCACCTGTATACGAATGCTGTAGCTCAGTGGTTCTCAAATGGGGGTACGCGTACCCCTGGGGGTAATTGAAGGTATGCCATTTTTTTTTAAATATTGTAAAAATAGCAACAATTCAAAAATCCTTTATAAATATATTTATTGAATAATACTTCCAAAAAATATGATTGTAATAAAAGAAATGCAACAATGCATTATTCAATGTTGACAGCTAGATTTTTTTTGTGGACATGTTCCATAAATATTGATATTATTTTGTGAAGAAATGTTTAGAATTAAGTTGATGAATCCAGATGGATCTCTATTACAATCCCCAAAGAGGACACTTTAAGTTGATGATTACTTCTATGTGTAGAAATCTTTATTTAAAATTGAATCACTTGTTTATTTTTCCACAAGTTTTTAGTTATTTTTTATTAATTTTTTTCCAAATAGTTCAAGAAAGACCACTACAAATGAGCAATATTTTGCACTGTTATACAATTTAATAAATCAGAAACTGATGACATAGTGCTGTATTTTATTTCATTATCTCTTTTTTTTTTAACCAAAAATGCTTTGCTCTGAAGGGGGTACTTGAATTTTAAAAAACTGTTCACAGGGGGTACATCACTGAAGAAAGGTTGAGAACCACTGCTGTAGCTCATTACTGATAGTCTGTGTTTAACCTCAAACCTGGTAGGAGAAGGCAAATATTTCCATCCTTGCAAAGTTGAAAAGAAAAAAGATGAAATACGAGCTTAAAAGATGATGTTTATTGAAAAAGATATAGACAGTACACAAAGTGTGGGTTGATAATCAGTGCACAATGCGGTGTTATTATTCGTTCTTTTATTATTGTTGTTATTAAAAAAAAAAGTAGCTCTCTGGGTTTTTTACACCTCTTGAGGTGACGTCATGCTGTCGATGAAAATTAGGTGTGTTTCTGGAAGCAGGGTGAAAATGTTCAGTCAATTACGTGATTGAAGGAAATAAACACACCTTCTGTTTCCTTCCTTTAGAGACCAAAATAAAGGGCTTCCTTCATGGCGGAGTCTCGTGTTGTTCTGGAAGGATCTGTCTTTTTCTGGGTCTACACTCACACATAGTCCTTCCTCTCCAGCCCCGGACCGCCTGCGGATCGCGAAGCCGAGTACGCCATCCTGGAGTTGTTGTACCTGGCCTCGCGTGGCGGGCAGGAGCAACAGAGGAGCCCGCCGCCGAGAAGCAGGAGGGCGGCGGCCGCCCAGCCGATGTAAAGCGCGGCGCCCAGCTCCCGCCTCTGGGCGTCGGTCAGCAGGGGGTTGTAGAAGTCCCTGATGATGGTGTTGGCGGACCAGGACACGGGGATGAGTTGCATGAACCCCGAGACGATGAAGAAGACCCCGGAGATGATCATCACCTTAGCTTTGGAGGCCTCGTCTTCGATGCAGTTGGTGCACTTGGCGCCGGTGATGGAGACGAGCACGGCCAAGATGGCCAGCAAGATGGAGATGACGGTGAGGGCGCGGGCCGCCTGCAGGTCCTGGGAGAGCGCCAGCATGGAGTCGTAGACCTTGCACTGCATCTGCCCCGTGCTCTGGACCACGCAGGTCATCCACAGACCTTCCCAGATGATCTGCGCCGTCACGATGTTGCTGCCGATGAAGGCCGTTACTCGCCACATGGGGAGGGCGCACGCCACGATGGCGATAATCCATCCCAGGATGCACAGGGAGATGCCGATCAACTCCAAGCCCGCAGACATCCTGCGGAAATCTTCCGTCTCCTTCTGCCGACGCTCCACGGGTGTCACGGCTGAGGCGAGTCGGGCACTTTGGAGGTTTGCAGCCGGCGCATGGGTGACGGCGCTGCGTGTGTGTGTGTGTAGCCTGGATGGGAGCACCATGCTTTATAAAGCGGCACCAGGTGGATGGGAGGAGTCCTTGGAGGAGCTGACATCACCAGAAAAAGGAGGAGGAAGGACATGGAGAGACTCTCAGCTTTCATGTGCAGCTTCACAATGGGCCACAGTGAGGCCTTTTTTGAGGGATGGCAAATGCAGCAACCTTTTAGAGTCACAATTGTCGTCAACTACTGGACTATTGCACTTGGTAAAACCTAAGATTTGTTGACCTTTTCTGAGCCAAGTCACATTTTTTTCATTGAAAAAATTTTGAGGCACACCACCAGCAGAAAACATTAAAAAAAAATTCAACTCAGCAGCCGATATTGACAGTAAAAAGTTGTTCTCGGAATTGTTGAATATGAATTCAAACCATAACCAAGCATGCCTCACTATAGCTCTTGTCTCAAAGTAGGTGTCACGCCGTGACTTATTTGGAGGTTTTTAAAGGGGAACATTATCACCAGACCTATGTAAGCGTCAATATATACGTTGATCTTGCAGAAAAAAGACCATATATTTTTTTAACCAATTTCCGAACTCTAAATGGGTGAATTTTGGCGAATTAAATGCCTTTCTATTCTTCGCTCTCGGAGCGATGACGCCACAACGTGACGTCCCATAGGTAGTCAATCCGCCATTTTCTCAAACACGTTACAAACACCAAGTCAAATCAGCTCTGTTATTTTCCGTTTTTTCGACTGTTTTCCGTACCTTGGAGACATCATGCCTGGTCGGTGTGTTGTCGGAGGGTGTAACAACACGATCAGGGACGGATTCAAGTTGATATACATGGAGTGTGCATCGCTTAGCTATGCTATTTAGGCTAGCTGTATGTACATTTGTAGCTATATTTGCATCCAGCCTTTCCCTCCACCCACATTTAATGCCAAACAAACACATACCAATCGACGGATTTAAGTTGCTCCAGTGTCAAAAGATGCGAAAGTCCCTCGTTTGGTCTGCACATTTTACCGGCGATGCTAAGGCAGACATGGCACAGAGATGTATGGATGTCCTGCGACACACAAAGTAGATGCATTTCCAACGATAAAGTCAACAAAATCACAAAGGTGACTTTTGTTGATGTTATTGACTTATGTGCTAATCAGGCATATTTGGTCGCAGCATGACTGTCAGCTAATCGATGCTAACATGCTATTTAGGCTAGCTGTATATACATTTGTAGCTATATTTGCATCCAGCCTTTCCCTCCACCCACATTTAATGTCAAACAAACACTCACCAATCGATGGATTTAAGTTGCTCCAGTGTCAAAAGATGCAAAAGTACCTCATTTGGTCTGCACATTTTATCGGCGATGCTAAGACATACATGGCACAGAGATGTATGGATATCCTGCGACACTCAATCGTTGGTTAGAAGGCAATCGCTGAATAGCTTCAATAGCTATTCGGTGAATAGCTTCAGTTTCTTCTTTAATTTCGTTTTCGCTATCTGCCTCCATACTCCAACCATCCGTTTCAATACATGCGTAATCTGTTGAATCGCTTAAGCCGCTGAAATCCGAGTCTGAATCCAAGCTAATGTCGCTATATCTTGCTGTGCTATCCGCCATATTGGCATCACTAGATGACCTCACAGGAAAATGGACGGTGGATTTACAGATAGCAAAAATCAGGCACTTTAAAGCCTTTTTTCGGGATATTCCATGATGGGTAAAATTTTGAAAAATACTTTTAACCCTTCTGAAATTGTGATAAGGTTCCCCTTTAATGTGTTCCTGTGTGCAGTGTTTTAGTTCTTGTCTTGCGCTCCTATTTTGCTGTTGATTGTCACGTCATGTACGGATGCAGTTTGTGGACGCTGTCTGCTCCACACGCTGTAAGTTAAAAAGTTAAGTTAAAGTTAAAATACCAATGATTGTCACACACACACTAGGTGTGGCAAAATATTCTCTGCATTTGACCAAATCATTTTTGGTGATTTAACCTCCAATCCCAACCCTTGATGCTGAGTGCTAAGCAGGGAGGTAGTGAATCCCATTTTTATAGTCTTTGGTATGAATCGGTCGGGGTTTGAATTCATGACCTACCGATCTTAGGGTGGACACTCTAACCACTAGGCCATTGGGTAGGTAAGTCTTTGCTGTCGTCCAACATTCTGTTTTTGTCTACTTTGCAGCCAATTCAGTTATGGTTTCGTTTTGCATAGCCATCCCTAAGCATCAATGCCTTTTCTTAGCGACACTTGCCTTTTGTTTATTTATGGTTTAAGCGTTAGATACCTTTTTACCTGCACGCTGCCTTCCGCATATTGTGATCATGACAAACCATGTTTCCGACATCTACAAAGCAATTAGCTACCTGCTGCCACCTCCTGATAGGCCGCGCTCTAGACAGTACAGACACTCAACAACGTCACATTATTTGCGGGTTACAATTACTGGTTTGCATAAAATATTTTAACCCAATTAGGTGAAAAGACATTATGTCTCTCGGCGCACCAAACAATATCTCAAGGTATATTAGTGTGCCGTGGCACAGTCGTAGAAAAACACTGACCTAAGGGCCTGATTCACTTAAGGTTTGCGTGTACTAAATCACATGTGAACCTGATAGCACGCGCCAAGCGGATCTGCTAAAAGTGGATTGCTAAGGAGCCAAACCCTTTTAGCGTCTCAGTTGCCATGAATATGCCAAATAAAAACTCATCAGAATGCCCGCAATACCAGACTACAAGGTGCAAATATATCATACCGCACATGCCATGTGATTTATCATCACCGTTTTTTGCCAGTGGTGTTTAGCTTTTTATTTAGTATGTCCAAACTGTCCAGTCAGTTACACACACATCTGTGAAAAAAGATTGGTGCTCAGGCTGCAAAGACAAAAGATGGAAAGAGAATCCTCTGTTAGGTGTGTTAAAATATGTAGACCGTAGGAATAAAAATGTATAAACATATTGTCTATTATACATATACACATACTGTACATACGGAACATTGTAAAAAGCCGCTGCCTGACCAGGGCTCAAAAAATCTGTAGAGACTCCTCCCACCGCCACCAAGGACTGTTTTCACTGCTGGACTCTAGAAAGAGGTTCCGCAGCCTCCGTAGCAGAACCTCCAGGTTCTGTAACAGCTTTTTCCCACAGACCATAAGACTCTTGAACGCATCATAATAATCACCTCAATCTCCCCCCCCCCCCCCCCCCAAATGGATTAATTCGCTGGAATATAAAGACAATATAACATACATCTATAAAAGACGATGCATATGCAAAAGTGCAATATATTTATCTGTACAATAGTCTATCTTTATCCCACCTTATTGCTCTTTTATCCTGCACTACAATGAGTTAATGCAGTGGTTCTCAACCAAAAAGGATAAAGAAGTAAAATACAGCACTATGTCATCAGTTTCTGGTTTATTAAATTTTATAACAGGGCAAAATATTGCTTATTTGTAGTGGTCTTTCTTGAACTATTTGGAAAAAAAGATATACATAAAAACGACGTATTTATTCGATAAAAACTACGTATTTATCGGACATGTTTGTGCTGTTTATCATAACTGGTTTTGGGGGACGGCATGCCAGCAACCTGAGGGTTCCTGGTTCAAGCCCCACCTTCTACCAACCTGGTCACGTCCATTGTGTCCTTAAGCAAGACACTTCACTCTTGCTCCTGATGGGTGGTGGTTAGCGCCTTGCATGGCAGCTCCCTCCGTCAGTGTGTGAATGCGTGTGTGAATGGGTGAATGTGGAAATAGTGTCAAAGCGCTTTGAGTACCTTGAAGGCAGAAAAGCGCTATACAAGTATAACCCATTTACCATTTGTTTAAAAAATGAGTACTAAAGTTATATGATTTGGTTATTTTCTTAGCCCCTCCACATGTCTCTTAAAAAAACCTGGAGCCGTCCTTGGGCACCTAGTAACGAAATCCATCTTTATTAGGTTAAAACATAGCATTAAACGTTAATATGCTAATGTTAGCATGTTAAAATTAGCACGCTCATAGGGGCATACTTGCCCACCTTGAGACCTCCGAAATTGGGAGATATGGGCGAGGTTGAGGTGGGTTGGGGTGGGAGGTCAGTAAGGGGATATATATATATATATATATATATATATATATATATATATATATATATATATATATATATATATATATACATATATATATATATGTATATATATATATATAATACGTTCATGAATGAGTATATCCGTTCGGCCCCCGTGTTCATTGGAGAAGTCTACAAAGTTTCCAGGCTGCATACCCCTTCCCCTTTGAGCTGTCCTGGATGAACTGAAATTATTTTTTCCAATCATTTTGCAACTTGCAAGCGCACTTCATCTTCTTACTCGTCATCGCCATGTCTCTTCTTTGTTCTTCTGCTCTGTTAAGTTTTTGGACATTACTACTAGTTTTGAAGCAATGCATGATGGGAATCCGGATGTTGTGTGTCAGTCTATTAACGTGCCGGCTGGAATGAGCACACGCTGAGGAATAGTTCCGTGCCTACCTACTTCATGTGTTATAAATAAACCTATGGATAACAGAGACATATATAATAGTCTTATTTTCAGGTAAGAGAGGACGCTAAAGGCAGTGCCTTTAAGGTACGCCCCCAATATTGTTGTCCAGGTGGAAATCGGGAGAAATTTGGGAGAATGGTTGCCCCGGGAGATTTTCGGGAGGGGCACTGAAATTCAGGAGTCTCCCAGGAAAATCGGGAGGGTTGGCAAGTATGCATAGGGGAATAGCTAATATACTTCTAAGATGGTGCCAAGCAAAGAAATCTAATGGATATTTGGTTAAAATGTACATAATTAGCTTAAATGCTAAAACAAAATGTTAGCATTCAGTGGTAGCATGCTAACATTTACATGCTATCACAGGAACCGTTAGCAAACTTCCAATATGGTGTGAAGTAAAAAAATCCATAATTAAGTGGGTTAAAATGTAAAAATTGAGCTAAAATGCCAACATAAAATGTTAACACGCTAACGTTAGCATGCCTACATTGGAACAGTTGGCATATTTCCAAGATGGCGCTATGTAACACAATTCATGAGCTGAACTTGTTGGTGTTGGAACTGACCGAATCGGTGGGAAAATGTGGGAGTTGTGGAACTTGGAAAAAATTCCCTTTCATTAATAGGAATTTCCTGGAAATTTAGAAATTTGGAATATTGGAATTGCTTGAATCGGTTAAGGCGGGTGCCATGATTGGGAATAAAAGCAGCTTCCATGAAATGCGGAGTCATTCACAAACAA
This sequence comes from Nerophis ophidion, assembly GCF_033978795.1. Taxonomy (NCBI): domain Eukaryota; kingdom Metazoa; phylum Chordata; class Actinopteri; order Syngnathiformes; family Syngnathidae; genus Nerophis; species Nerophis ophidion. Next base: position 20,026,386 of record NC_084628.1, read on the forward strand.
GAATGGGGCGCATTTGCTCACAAATGCGTGAGCAAATTGTCCAACAGTTTAAGAACAACATTTCTCACCGAGTTATTTCAAGGAATTTAGGGATTTCACCATGTATGCTCTGTAATATCATCAAAAGGTTCAGAGAATCTGGAGAAATCACTGCACGTAAGCGATGATATTACGGACCTTTGACCCCTTAGGCAGTACTGCATCAAAAACCGACATCAGTGTGTAAAGGATATTACCACATGGACTCAGGAATACTTCAGAAAACCACTGTCAGTAACTACAGTCGGTCGCTACATCTTTAAGTGCAAGTTAAAACTTGACTTTGCAAGGAGAAAGCCATTCATCAACAACACAGAGAAATGTGCAAAGTGGAAAAGTGTTGTGTGGTCTGACGAGTCCACATTTCAAATTGTTCTTGGAAACTTTGGACGTTGTGTCGTCCGGACCAAGAGGAAAAGAACCATCTGTATTGTTATAGGAACAAAGTTCCAAAGCCAGCATCTGTGATGGTATGGGGGTGTATTAGTGACCAAGGGATGGGTAACTTACACATCTGTGAAGGCACCATTAAAGCTGAAAGGTACATACAGGTTTTGGAGCAACATACAGTGTGTTGTCATCCAAGCAACGTCATCATGCACGCCCCTGCTTATTTCAGCAAGACAATGCCAAGCCACGTGTTACAACAGCGTGGCTTCATAGTAAAAGAGTGTGGGTACTAGACTGGCCTGCCTGTAGTCCAGACCCGTCTCCCATGGAAAATGTGTGGCGCAATATGAAGCCTAAAATACCACAACGGAGACCCCACACTGTTGAACAACTTAAGCAGGAATGGGAAATAATTCCACCTGAAAAGCTTCAAAAATTGGTCTCCTCAGTTCCCAAACGTTTACTGAGTGTTGTTAAAAGGAAAGGCCATGTAACACAGTGGTAAAAATGCCCATGTGCCAACTTTTTTGCAATGTGTTGTTGCCATTAAATTCTAAGTTAATGATTATTTGCAAAAAAAAATTAAGTTTCTCACTTGGAACATTAAATATCTTGTCTTTGCAATATATTCAATTAAATATGAGTTGAAAAGGATTTACAAATCATTTTATTCTGTTTTTATTTACGAATTACACAACGTGCCGACTTCACTGGTTTGGGGTTTTGTAGATCAGTTATTAGTTGGGAGTGTGAAACATGTACATTAAATGGCAAAATAAAAAAATATGGAGTTATTTCGTGTTTATAAAGACCCTCAATGCAGTTACAATTCCACATACCTCTGTTTCCTACACATGTGCAGAGGCTTGGGGTGCATGGATCACAACGAGGGAAAAATCTCCTGCATGTCGGTTTTTGTTTGGAAAAACAAGAGGGATGACATTATTTATCGACAAATTAATTTGAAGGCAACACATTTTTGTTTACGATTTGTTTTGAAGTCATGGAGTTTGAATGTTTTCTCCAGTTTCACAGGAGAACTTTGGAGCTTTCACCTGCCAACAGTGTTCTTTGGCCTTTAATCGCTGTCTGTCTGCGGGATGTCCTTGAAATTCTTTGCACTAATGACCATCTCCCTAGATACCCCCCCCCCTCCCTTCCCTACCTTGGTGTCTGATGTTTGGTTCCTATAGTGCCCCCTCCTCCCTTCCCTCGACCATTAAACAGGTCCTTTGTCAGTAAGCAGACAAAGCAGATGGACGCTCTTGTTATCTCTGAGCAAGTAGAGTTTTAACTTGCACTTACAGATGTAGCGACCAACTGTAGTTACTGACAGTGGTTTTATGAAGTGTTCCTGAGCCCGCGTGGTGATATCCTTTACACACTGATGTCAGTTTTTGATGCAGTACCGCCTGAGGGATTAAAGGTCCGTAATATCATCGCTTACGTGCAGTGATTTATCCAGATTCTCTGAACCTTTTAATGATTTTACAGACCGTAGATGGTAAAATCCCTAAATTCCTTGCAATAGCTCGTTGAGAAATGTTGTTCTAAAACTGTTCGACAATTTGCTTACAAATTGGTGACTCTCGCAGCATCCTTGTTTGTGAATGACTTAGCATTTCATGGAAGCTGTTTTTATACCCAATCATGGCCCCCACCTGTACCCAATTAGCCTGCACACTAGTGGGATGTTGCAAATAAGTGTTTTATGAGCATTCCTCAACTTTATCAGTATTTATTGCCGCCTTTCCCAACTTCTTTGTCACGTGTTGCTGGCATCAAATTCTAAAGTTAACGATTATTAGCACAAAAAAAATGTTTATCAGTTTGAACATCAAATATGTTGTCTTTGTAGCATATTCATTTGAATATGGGTGGAAAATGATTTGCAAATCATTGTATTCCGTTTATATTTACATCTAACACAATGTCCAACTCATATGGAAACTTGACTCAGGGAGGAGGACGTCCCTGCCATGCAGAGTCCCGATGGTGCCTTGATAGAAGGAGAGATGAAGAGAGCGAGGCCACAGGCTCACAGATGGTGCAGGGGCGAGTACCTGTAAAGGTGAGCCAGTTGCGATACCCTTATCGTATTTTGCATATATATATATATATATATATATATATATATATATATATATATATATATATATATATATATATAAATATACATACACACAACTACAACATAAATACATCAGCAGATACAATATATACACGTATGATACCAGTATGTCAGGCTTGTCACTGACAGGTTGGTTATGTTTTAGTTTTTCCTGTGTGTTTGTGTTTTATTTCCTGTCAGCGCTTTTATTTTGGTTCAGTTTCCTGCTTGTCTCCCTGAGTGCTGTTTCCCCTCACATGCGGCTGATTGGCAGCCTGGCCATACATGGTGTCAATCAGACGGCTACTATTAATCCCTGCCTCGCCCTCCAGTCAGTGCTGGAGTATTGTTAGCTGTTTCCTGGTTCCTGTATGCTGTTTCCAGTTTCCCTTTTTCCTGGTTCCTGATTCTTGTTTTGCTGCATTTTATTTTGGACATTAAAAGTCATGTTTTCCTGCATCAAGCCTGCCATCCCTGCATCTTCGGGTTTGTCATCAACACCCCCCGACACAGTATTTGGTAATAAAAACAGTACAGAGTAAGTTGGTAATAACCAGACCTCCTTCCTGCTAAGCTGCCGTGCTCAGACAGCCTTGTCAACAGACGAATACACTATTGATGTTTAGCAAAATCCATCCATCCATTTCCTACCGCTTATTCCCTTTTGGGGTGAGCGGCACCTATCTCAGCTACGATTTTGCTGCAAATGAAAATCGGCTCCTAATATCAGTTATTGGCCTCCTAGAATCAGTATTGGCATCGGCTGTAAAAAAATTAATTTGGTTGATCTCAAATATGGACGCATTTTACCTTTGCCGTGGTAAATACCAAGACACATACGTAGCTCTATTTTCTCCGGTAAAAATACAACCACCTTGAACTCGGACATTTTCGCAACATTAAGCAGGCCGAAGCTAGAATTTTAAAATCACTGATAAACTGTACTGAATTGATGTGAGTAAGACAGTAGAGCAGGAGCAAGACCGCTTACTCTATCAGTACTTTTGTACACCATAGGCAAGTTTGTGTACCAATTTAATAAGAAAAATGCCTATTTAGTGCACTTTAATCAATGTCCTTGGCACACTGTTCAGTTATAAATCACATAAATTCCCTCCATCCATTTTCTACCGCTTATTCCCTTTGGGGTTGCTGGTGCCTATCTCAGCTACAATCAGGCGGAAGGCGGTGTACACCCTGGACAAGTCACCACCTCATTGCAGGGCCAACACAGATAGACAGACAACATTCACACTCACATTCACACACTAGGGCCCATTTAGTGTTGCCAATCAACCTATCCCCAGGTGCATGTCTTTGGAGGTGGGAGGAAGCCGGAGTACCCGGAGGGAACCCACGCAGTCACGGGGAGAACATGCAAACTCCATACAGAAAGATCCCGAGCCCGGGATTGAACCCTGACTATTCAGGACCTTCGTATTGTGAGGCAGACACACTAACCCCCCTTTCACCGTGCTGCCCATCACACAACTTGACAAGCCAAAATGAAAATACCAGATTGGTCATTTTAAAGCTAGGACATAAAGAAAGTGTGTGTGTGTGTGTATATATATATATATATATGTTTATATATATATATATATATAAGGGGTGTGGGAAAAAATCGATTTAAATACGAATCGAATCGTTTACGTTGTGCGATTCAGAATCAATTCTCATTTTTTAAAAATTGATTTTTTTTTTTAATATTATTATTATTTTTTTTTTAATCAATCCAACCAACCACTACACAGCAATACCATAACAATGCAATCCAATTCCAAAACCAAACGTGACCCAGCAACATTCAGAACTGCAATAAACAGAGCAATTGAGAGGAGACAAACATGACAGAACAAACCAAAAGTTGTGAAACAAAAATGCATATTATCTACAACAGTATCAATATTAATTATAATTTCAGCATAGCCGTGATTAAAAATCCCTCATTGACATTATCATTAGACATTTATAAAATAATAAAAAAGAACAATAGTGTCACAGTGGCTTACACTTGCATCGCATCTCATAAGCTTGACAACACACTGTGTCCAATGTTTTCACAAAGATAAAATAAGTCATATTTTTGGTTTGTTTAATAGTTAAAACAAATTTACATTATTGCAATCAGTTGATAAAACGTTGTCCTTTACAATTATAAAAGCTTTTTTTAAACAAATATCTACTACTCTGATAGCATGTCAGCAGACTGGGGTAGATCCTGCTGAAATCCTATGCATTGAATGAATACATAATTGTTTTAAATCGGAAAAATATCGTTTTTGAATCAAGAATTGAATCGAATCGAAAAAAATCGATATATTATCGAATCGTGACCCTAAGAATCGATATTGAATCGAATCGTGGGACACCCAAAGATTCACAGCCCTAGTATGTATGTATATATATATATATATATACATATTTATGTGTGTATTGATGTATATATATATATATATATATATATATATATATATATATATATATATATATATATATATATATATATATATATATATACATATATATGTGTGTATATATGTATATATATATATATATATATATATATATATATATATATATATATATATATATATTGTGGCGGGCACTAGGACCATTCTCACACCCAGCAGAAGGGGTGTGGTTTGTTCTACTGGGAGACACTTTAAATATTGCATGTTGTGTTGTGTTTGTCAGATTTTCTCATGTAGGCAGTCTAAAATAAAGACCTTGAAGAGACAACGTTCTGTTTCTTGCATTTGCCACATTGGTGACCCCGACAATGTTTCGCGCAGAAGAGGTGTCTTCATCGGCCATGTCGCCCCATCTCCAGCAACCTGTGGCTCCATCTACCTGCGTGCTTCCGGAGTTCTGGCAGAGCGACCCGGCCTCATGGTTTCAACACGTCGAGTCTCTCTTCAACCTGCGAGGGATAACCGGCGACGACTCCCGGTATCACTTGGTTGTGACATCACTCGACCAGGCAACCACTTGCCGCGCGATGCAGATTTTCCTCGTCCCTCCACTGTCAAAGCTCTACAGGAGTTTTTGGGCATGATTAATTTTTATAATCGGTTCCTCCCGCGCGCTGCCCACCTCCTGCAGCCTCTTAATGGTGCCCTACGTAATAAAAAGGCTAGCGATTCCCTCGAATGGACTCCTCAGCGGGTCCAAGCTTTTCAGAGGGCTAAATCCGCACTCGCGGGGGCTACTCTTCTCGCCCACCCTGTTTCAACGGCGCCCGTGGCCTTGACGACGGATGCGTCTGATGTCGCCGTGGGTGCTGTGGTTGAGCAGCGGGTGGCGAATGTGTGGCAGCCTCTTGCGTTCTTCAGTCGCAAACTGCGAGATAATGAGCGTAAGTACAGCGTATTTGATCGAGAATTGTTAGCACTGTATCTCGCGACACGCCATTTTCGTTTTCTGTTGGAGGGTCGATCTTTTACGGCTTTTGTTGATAACAAACCCCTGACGTTTGCCATGTCAAAGGTCACGGAGCCTTGGTCAGCCCGTCAGCAGCGTCACTTGTCGTCCATCTCGGAGTTCACTACGGACATTCAGCATGTGGCCGGTAAGGCCAACCCTGTGGCTGACTGTCTCTCACGCGTACTCGTGTGCCCCGTGCAGCTCGGTTTAGATTTTTCAGGAATGGCTGCTGACCAGCCTGACGATTACGGCATCCGCGCACTCAAAGCTGAAGGTACGGCACTTGTGCTCAAGGAGGTGGTCGTGCAGGATGGCGGTCCCGCCCTCCTTTGTGATGTGTCCACTGGCCGCCCTCGGCCTGTCGTCCCGGTAGACTGGCGCCGCCGGGTTTTTGACGCAATACACTCCCTGTCGCACCCTGGCGTTCGGGCTTCCGTCAAGTTAGTTGGTGCCAAGTTTGTTTGGGCTGGCCTTAGGAAGGATGTTAGGCAGTGGGCTGCCGCATGCGTGGCATGTCAGCGTGCCAAGGTCCACCGGCACACTAAGGCGCCCCTCGAACCATTTACGATTCCGGTCAGGCGGTTTGACCACGTGCATGTGGACTTAGTTGGCCCCCTCCCTCCGTCGCAGGGTTATACACACTTGCTAACGATGGTAGATCGCACCACCAGATGGCCTGAAGCGGTTCCTCTTTCCTCCACTGCCTCTGTAGACGTTGCCCGTGCGTTTCTGTCGGCCTGGGTTGCGCGTTTTGGCACGCCATCCGATATCACCTCGGACAGGGGATCCCAATTCGTGTCGGAGCTTTGGTCAGCGTTGGCGCAGTCATTGGGTGTACAGGTGCACCGTACTACAGCCTACCATCCCCAAGCTAACGGTTTATGTGAACGTTTTCACCGGTCGCTTAAGGCAGCTCTGCGTGCGGCGCTCGTGGATAACAATTGGGTTGACCGTTTACCTTGGGTTATGCTCGGGTTGCGCTCGGCCCCTAAAGAGGATCTCGCTGCGGCCCCCACTGAATTGGTGTTTGGTCAACCACTCCGTGTTCCGGGTGAATTTTTACCTGAGGGTGGTGCCCCGCGATCGTTTCCCTTTTGGCCGAGGGACTCCTTGGCTCCTGGCCCAGTCCACCACTGTTTCCCTAAATCTTTTGTGCCATTGGAGCTTAAAAATGCCCGTTTTGTTTTTGTTCGTCACGACGCCCACCGTTTGCCCCTCCAACCCCCTTACGATGGCCCATTTAGGGTGCTGGAACACGGTCCTAAAACCTTTGTGCTGGATATGGGCGGGCGCAGGGAATGCGTTTCCATAGACAGGCTTAAACCGGCGCATTGTGTTGCGGGTGAAGAAGTACTGCCGGGCCAAGTCCCCCGCCGAGGTCGCCCTCCAAATCCTGTTAGGGTTGATTGTCCTTCGCCTCCACCGGGCCCTGTTATTTGTTCTTCCCCACAGGGTACACCCGCTCCCCCGCGGGATAGACATTTTACCCGTTGCGGCAGACAAGTGAGGCCCCCGGTAATGTTTTCCCCATAACTTGCTGTCTGGGTGTTCGGGGGGGGGGGGGGGGGGCACTAGGACCATTCTCACACCTAGCAGAAGGGGTGTGGTTTGTTCTACTGGGAGACACTTTAAATATTGCATGTTGTGTTGTGTTTGTCAGATTTTCTCATGTTGGCAGTCTACAATAAAGACCTTGAAGAGACAACGTTCTGTTTCTTGCATTTGCCACAATATACCGTATTTTTCGGATTATAATTGGCTCCTGAGTATAAATCGCACCGGCCGAAAATGCATAATAAAGAAGGAAAAAAACATATATAAGTCGCACTACAGTATAAATCGCATTTTTGGGCTAAACTTATTTGATAAAATCCAACACCAAGAATAGACATTTGAAAGGCAATTTAAAATAAAAAAAGAATAAATATTACCGTTTTTTGCTGCATATTTCACTACTTCCAGCTTGTAACCCGCAGTATATGATTTCCTTTTCGATGCCAGTTTTGTTTAGCTCTTCTCAGTTTTTATAAGTTACCGCCAATGTTGAAATGATCAATTTTCTTAGGTACGGAAGTAGTAGCAGGTAGCATCTTTTCTCCTCCCATGACCCGCCCCCGCCAAAAATTTTTGGGTTGACGTGTGTGTGTGACGCTTGCTGATATACGCCTAGTCTCTTACTTGAATGACATAAATAATATTATTTGATATTTTACGGTAATGTGTTGATAATTTCACACATAATTCGCTCCACAGGATAAATCGCACCCCCGGCCAAACTATGAAAAAAAACTGTGACTTATAATTCGAAAAATATGGTATACATATATATATATATATATATATATATATATATATATATATATATATATATATATATATATATATATATATATGTATATTGTATATGTATATAGATATATATATATATATCCATCCATTTTCTACCGTGTATTCTCTTTGGGGTCGCGGGGAGCCTTGGTGCCTGTCTCAGCTACAATTGGGCGGAAGGCGGCGTACACCCTGGACATGTCGCTACCTCATCCCAGCACTGTATATATATATATATATATATATATATATCCATATATATATCTATATATAGATATATATATTAGATTAGATTAGATAGTACTTTATTTATTCCGTCAGGATAGTTCCTTCAGGAAAATTAAAATATACATACATATATACATATATATATATATATATATATATATATATATATATATATATATATATATATATATATATATATATATATATATATATATATATACATACATATATACATACATATATATATATATATATACATACATACATATATATATATAATATATATATATATATATATATATATATATATATATATATATATATATATATATATATATATATATATATATATATATATATATCACCAACTGTGAACACTCAGTGTAGTTAAACACAATATAGACTCAAACTAGTCTGTTTCCTTATATGACCATTTTCATCCTTAGTGGCAAATGTACTTATTGGTATATTTATGGAGTGCAAGTCTTTCAGTTTCTCAAAGGCTCTGAAATAACTTTTTTTTAAAAAGTGGTTTCAAGACACCTTCAGAGATGCTTTATCGTTTATACTTTATATTTGATATAATTTATTGTCATTTTAGTCGACTAAAATATAGAGGAATTTAGTTGACTTAAACCAAATCAATCTAGATGACTAAAACTGAAATGCATTTTGGTCACAAGACCATGACTGAAAGTAAATCAAAAACTGCTGTCTGTATTAAACTGCACCACACCCATCCAAGCAGGTCTTAATGGTGGCAGGAATGGGCCGTCCTCATAGGTATACTGTTGTCAAAAATGTTTTGCCAAATTAAAGTACCGGTATTAAGACTCCGGCATCCAAAAATTCATGAAAAAAATCTTTAATTAAACAAGAAAATCATTTGATCCAATTCGTAACTGATTCAAGTTTTGATTCCATTATTTTTTTTTTTTATCAAAACAGTGAGTTCATCAAAACTAGGTTGTAACACATTGTCAAAGAAAGAGTGGGTAAAAAGTTACAGTTTGTCCATGAAAAGTCCATTCCAGTTCAGACATAGTTCCTCTGCTCATAGCCGCTGGGGGCCATGGATCTGGTCGGGGGGTACATGATCTTTGACGGAGGCCCGTACCTTTTCTCGGGCTGAGCGGGGCAGCTGGAGCACAGGATAACGCCGCCGATGAGTAGAAAGGCCGCCGCTGCCCACCCCAAGTAAAGAGCCGTGCCGATCTCCCTCTTCTGGGGCTCGGGGATGGCCGGATTGTAGAACTCCAGGATGATGGTGTGCGCCGACCACGACACCGGGATGAGCTGGGTCAGAGAGGCCAAGAGGAACGCCGCCCCGGCCGCGATCATCACCCGCGCTTTCGCCCGCTCCTCCTCCACGCAGTTGGTGCACTTGGCGCCCATCATGGCCAGCAGGAGGCCCACAAGGCCCACCACGATGGAGATGATGGTGAGAGCGCGGGCGGCCTGGAGGTCCCCGCTGAGGGCCAACATGGAGTCGTGTATTTTACACTGCATCTGACCCGTGCTCTGGACCACGCAGTTTATCCAAATGCCCTCCCAGGTGGTCTGGGCCGTCACGATGTTGACCCCGATGAAGGCGGACACTCTCCACATGGGCAGAGCGCAGGACGCAATGGACAAGCTCCATCCCAGGACGGCAAACGTCACTCCGAGTATCTCCAGTCCCGCTGAAGGCATCTTTTCTTTGTGCCGTCAGCGTGCCGCTCGCTCATATAGACGGCAGGTTCGCTCTCGGCGGAAGGTGGAGTCTCCTGATTATTGGCCGGGGAAGAGTTCAAACTGTCCGTCTGTGGCGGAGCGTCCCAAAACGCAGCCTTGGCACAAGAAATGACCTCGGCTTAATCATTCAACCCCTCAGTAGCGCTCCCACCTGTTTGGGTGAAGGGAGAGTACACACAAAGCTGCTATCACTAGTCAGGATTAGTTAAAGAGTAACTGACGCGGTCAAGAAGCGGCCCATGAATGATTGAAAGTGAACAACAGCACCCGCGGGTGTCTGGCACTGGTCAACCACGACAGTGGAACTTCAGGGCTCCAACATTTAGACTTAGACTTCCTTTTTATTGTCATTCAAATGTGAACTTTACAGTACAAATAAGAACAAAATTACGATGCATTAGCTCTTGGTAGTGCAGAATTACAAAAAAAAAGCAATAAGGTGCAGATATAAATAAATAGATTACTGTACAGATAAATACATTGCACTTTTTCACATGCGTCCATGTTTATTGATCTATGTTATATTGTCTTTTTTATTCCAGCGAGCTAATCCATTTTGGGGGGAGTTGAGGGGATAATTTAATTATGATGCGTTCAAGAGTATTACGGCCTGAGGGAAGAAGCTGTTACAGAACCTGGAGGTTCTGCTACAGAGGCTGCGGAACATCTTCCTAGAGTCCAGCAGTAAAAACAGTCCTTGGTGGGGGTGAGAGGAGTCTTTGCAGATTTTCTGAGCCCTGGTCAGGCAGCGGCTTTTTGCGATCTCCTGGATAGGAGGAAGAGGAGTCCTGATTATCTTTTCCGCCGTCCTCACCACTCTCTGGAGAGACTTCCAGTCTGAGGCATTGCAGGCTCCAGTCCAGACAGAGATACTGTTGGTCAGCAGACTCTCTATAGTGCCTCTGTAGAATGCGGCGAGAATAGGGGGAGGGAGCTGTGCTATTTTTATCCGACGCATAAAAGTGCATGCGCTGCTGAGCTCTTTTTACAAGATCTCCGGTGTGTAGGGACCAGGTTATATTGTCAGTGTGTCGTTGATGTAGAGTGGAGCGTGGCTGGACTGGTGCTTCCTGAAGTCAACAATGATCTCCTTGGTCTTGTCGACGTTCAGGACCAGGTTGTTGGTTCTGCACCAGTCAACCAGATGTTTCACCTCCTCCCTGTAGTCCATGTCGTTATTGTCACGGATGAGGCCCACTACTGTCGTGTCATCCGCATACTTCACAATGTGGTTAGTAGTGGACCTGGCGCATCAGTCATGGGTCATCAATGTGAACAGCAGCGAACTCAGGACGCAGCCCTGGGGGGAGCCGGTGCTCAGGGAGATGGAACCGGCATTTAGAACGCCGGTCAACAATTCTATAAAATGGTCAAACTGTCTGTATTACACCACCTTTATTTACTGTAAAATTAAAGTGTTTCATACACTTTAAGTATTACCTAAAACAGGGGAGTTCAAATGGTTCTAGTCAACGCATGCGGCGGCCGTTTTGATATTTTTTTTATTCTGTAAAAAAACGCTTATTTAACTGAGTATTTAAAGACAGAACTTTAAGTCAGCTTTGTATCATAGGTTGTTGTGTACAGGAGGAGGAGACGACACAGACCACAGAGGCGTAGTATATCTCTCGGTTTTGTTATATATATATTGTATAAATATAATAACAAACAATAATATTAATAAACTAGAGCAGACCTGGTCAAATTAATGCAGCCCATTAAGCTTTTTAATCTGGCCCACCGGACATTCCCAAATATTTTTTTAGATCTTTAAGATGGAAAGTGTAGCTGGCATTATGGTGTGCACTCATGTTTTCTAATGACCGTAAGTCTTCAACTACCGTGTTTCCTTGAATTGCCGCCGGGGCGCTAATTAATTTAAAACCTTTTCTCACCCCTGCGCTTACCAAAGGCATGCGGTAAAAGTAAGCATGCGCTAATTAATTTAAAACCTATTCTGACTCCTGCACTTACCAAAGGGATGCAGTAAAAATTTGAGTGTGATGTAAGGATACCATCATGAAAAAACGTTATTATGGTCTTACCTTTATGTAACTAATGTGTCAAATACATACATACATTTGTGGAGACTATTAGGCTCTGGCCTTTCTATTTACTCTTTGCGCGCTTCCTAGTCACGAGACCGCCACAGTCCAATCAGCTGTAGTTGTATGCCGGTAGCAGGAAGTGACTGGTATGCTCTTGCTCTATTTACTCTTTGGGAACTCGGTGCTCTCTCCCTGTCACGTGACAGGGAGAGCACCCTCTACCTCGTCACGTGAAGAGGGAGTTCCCACGCCGCCAACTCCAGCATGCCCTGCCTGTCTGTTGGACCGTCGGCTCCACAGTTATATTAATAAAACATAGCTGCTTACTGTTCTTTTTAGTATACCGGTATTCAAAACTTGGACCTTAAATCCTACTGAATAGCTCTTAATCTTCTTCCCTTTATGCGATTTCAAGTTACCGGTATTGAAATCAACCTCCTCCATTTTGAAAATGATGATAGGGGAAGTGTCACTCGTCGTGACGTCACGAGTTTGACCAGGCGGTAATACTAAGCATGCGCTAATTATTTTGCGAAGCGAGTTTGACCCAGCAGTAATTCAAGGCAGGCGCATACTATATGCTCTGCGGCAATTCAAGGAAATACGGTATACTAAGCATTTCAATGGTTGGAATTTGTGCTTATGGATGATATACCAGTTACTATGGTAATCCAATTAGTTACTATGGTAATCTACGTCACAGCAGCTCAGACGAGGCACCAAACAGTGTGGGCGGGAAGCGTTTCCACAGACGCGGAAGAAGCTTTTCACAACAAAGTTCTAAAGCTTAGTGATATATCAGATGTATCAAATTGTAGGTGGGTTTATTTTGTACCCTTCGTTCATATTTCACCTTTTGTTGAATTTTTTTTGCGTTTTACTTGATTGTAAAATATGTCAACCTACCATGAATTGATTAACGTGAACCCCGACTTAAACAAGTTGAAAAACTTATTGGGGTGTTACCATTTAGTGGTCAATTGTACGGAATATGTACTGTACTGTGCAATCTACTAATAAAAGTTTCAATCAATCAATCAATCAATCGAAAGGGGGTGTGACATTCATATTTTGTCAATATTCAGTGTTTTATCGTTCTTAGAAACATTTTAAATTCCATTGCGTTTTTTAAGGCGGTCTGTCATAATGTTTTTTAGCATTCAATCAGACATTATTGTGAAGCTTTGTATTAGTGTCCCTAAAAATCGATATACCGGCGCCCAGACACATTTTTTTCTCTAAATGTGGCCCCCCGAGGCAAAATAATTGCCCAGGCCTGAACTAGAGAATGGAGTGTGACTAAATCCAAAAGTGTATGCTGTGTGACTACGTGTGTGGATTAGCTGTTGAGTGTTACCGGAGTGTTGAGCGAGAGGCAAGTTCAAAAGGGGCAGGGCAGCCTTGTAGATCCGAGAGACAGGCAGGAAGTCGGAGGCGATAGAGAGGCGTCAAAAGGTGTCCAGGCGAAAGGTCGAGATCCAAGAGGCGGGACCAATCAAACATGAAGGAGGAGAAATCCACTGAGAGAGCTTGCATAGAGCTAGACTGGTTTGGCTTACTGTACAAAACAGGTAGCTACGTTCTGGCGTGGGATAACAGGTTGTGCAGGCTTATGAAGGCGGTCTTCTGATCAGTCACAGGTGCGCTGATTGCTGGTGATTGATTGCAGACGCTTTCTGCCGCCGGACTGACATGCGCTTGCTGCACTCTTGAAGCTGCGCTCCTGGAGGTTGCACATTCATACACTGGGGCCACTGGGAGTTGCATTCGGGCGGAAGGTGGTGTATACCCTGGACAAGTCGCCACCTCCTCACAGGGCTAACACAGATAGACAGACAACATTCACACTCACATTCACACACTAGATAAATAAATAAATACAAATAATTAAAAAAAAAAACAGACTAGGGCCAATTTAGTGTTGACAATCAACCTATCCCCAGGTGCATGTCTGTGGGAGGAAGCCAGGGTATCTGGAGGGAACCCATGCAGTCACAGGGAGAACATGCAAAGTCCACACAGAAAGACCCCGAGCCCGGGGATGGAACCAAGGACCTTCGTATTTTGAGGCACATGCACTAACCTTTGTGGCACTGCGCTGCCCAAGTCGATCCCTGCAATAATAATATAGAAGCTTCGAGTATTGGCCGAAATCAGTATTAATCCGATACGATATCAGCACACACTGGAAAACCTCACAATCTCGCCAAGTATATACTGTATTTCTCAGCACCTAGTGGTCACAAAATTGTATTAAACTCATGACGTACTAAGTGATGCAAACACGTTTATTACTGGATACAATGCTGTCTTGGAGACTTTGTATCTGTAGTTAATATTATTTGATACTAGTTTATATGGCAAATGTCGTGTTTTAGACTGCAATATATTTCTATTGTGGATGTTTATTATGTATGTCTAGCTTGTGTGCTATTGTGTGCTGAGTTGTTGTAAATTATAACATTATATGATTATACGTCAAGCTTGCACTAATCCGATACTTGTTCATTTGTTCAATATGACATTGAACTGTGGGACTGTGAAATATGAAATATTCTAAATCTTTAATAAGTGGTAATGTGTAATAGATAACAGAATTGAGTGAAGATAATGCTCCTTTACCTTAACCCCGGAAGGTTACCTGAAAGGCGGCACAGGTGGTTAGAATGTCAGTGATTAAGTCAATGCATGCAACGTTTTTGCTGGCAAATTTCCCTTCAAAATACACTCTGACTGGACTTTCACAAATAAATGACTTGCATTCAGGTAAAATGTTTTTTTAAATGTTAATGTATGGTTTAACTATATCAGAATCGGAATCAGAATCAGACATACTTTATTAATCCCCGAGTGGAAATTAAAATTTTCAGCACAATATAATTGCATTGGTGTCATAATATATATTTTTAAAATAATTAAAGTTATGCCATCAAATTATTTTCTGTGATTATTTGCAAGTAATTAAAATTCAAGAGTGATTAATCTGATTAAAAATTTAATCATTTGGCAGCACTAAAAATAAATTCAACATTTCTGAGGGATTGAAATGACATTTCATGGTAAAGTCTAACTTTAGGAAGCAGGAAAAAAAAGTGGTATTTTTTTCTGTATTTGAGGTATTTCAAACTAATTTGTTAAATGTTATCAATTAAATATGTAATCACATCATTGGGCTGGACACTTTGCTTCATAAAGAATAATTGTATAGTTGATTTACTTTGCATTTATACATTTAATTTCCTGGGCAAGCAAATATCCCCAATTTAGTGTAATGGCGGTTGTTTTAAAATTTAAAAAAAGTATGCATTTTGCGTATTATCACTCACGCGCAATTTGAAGTTTTTACTCTATGTCAATTTTTTTAAGCATATTATGTGTATTTTTGGCCTAAAATGTCTTACCAAAATGAAATATCTATACTACAAAAGTGTTACAGATCTCTGTTCAGTATCGTGGCCATTGATTGGCTCAGCCTCATTGAGCATCCAGTCCGGCCTTTAGGAGTGTCTAGAGGAGTCTTATCATGTAAAAAAAAAAAATGATTTTAAAATTTTTTCAATTCTTTAACTATGAAAATATTTGATTTATAATAAATAATTCCAACTATGGTGAAATTATTTTACAACAATCAGGCCCGGAACCAATTAACCACGATACACGGGGGTTTACCGCAGACGCGTCCTAACATTTTTCCACCAATAGCCAAAAGAGTCAAAGCGCGCAGGGGCCATTTTGATATTTTTTTCATAAAGAAATGTAACAAGCTAAAAATAAAAGACTTGTATATGATAATATAACTATATATTTTAAGACAAGCATTTGTCAGCTCTGTGTTGTAAGCGACAGAGCGTATCTGTGGAGAGGCGGAGCTCACGGTCCGATGGAGCGGCAGGGCACTCTGGAGCCTGGTCCAAGATGGCGGCAAGGAGGCGGAGAATGCGGCCGAGCGGAGAGGCGGGGCATTCCGGGTGCGACGCCGCAATCATGTGCAGGTGTGTGGATCGCGCACCAGTAAACAATTAGCTTATCTCCTCACGATGTATAGAAGGGGAGAAGGAGGAGAGATCGGGGCTGAAGGAGGTGGAGAGTGCCCAGCGAGCAGAGGCACCAGGAAGCAACGAGCAGACGAGGACGATGACGACGGCGGCTGAAAAGTGGACCGTGAGCGAGCAGTGGAGAGGAGCAGCTGAAAAGCGATCCGACCGGAAGACAAAGCTTTATTTGAAAGAAATAAAGAAGTCAAACCTGCTCAAAGCAATGTCCTTACTGAGTGGTCCAAGGAACCCGAGCGACGACGGTAAAAGACGTCCACAGTATCATTATTAGTTATTAGTATCGAAATGTCTGCTTTTTGGCATTACATTTAGAGATGTCCAATAATATCGGCCAATAAATACTTTAAAATGTTGTATCGGAAATTATCTGTATCGGTTTCAAAAAGTAAAGTTAATGACTTTTTAAAACGCCGCTGTACGGAGCGGTACATATCCGGTAAAATACGGCCGTCTTGTATACTGAGGCTGTGTGCCTTCATTGTTTTTGTAGCTGTTGTTTTGAGGCATGTTTTTTTTTTTTAAAAATGCACTTTGTGAAAGTCAAAGTATAGTATTCCCCATAGTTATAATGGGTATCAGGATTATCTCAGGGAGAGCATGTCTCAAATTCCAAGCTGAGGCATGTTAAAAAAAATAATGCACTTTGTGACTTCAGTAATAAATATGGTAGTGCCATATTGGCACTTTTTTACATAACTTGAGTTGATTTATTTTGGAAAACCTTGTTTTTGATTGATTGATTGATTGATTGATTGATTGATTGATTGATTGATTGATTGATTGATTGATTGGTTGATTGATTGATTGATTGATTGGTTGATTGATTGATTGATTGAAACCTGTATTAGTAGATTGCATAGTACAGTACATATTCCGTACAATTGACCACTAAATGGTAACACCCGAATAAGTTTTTCAACGTGTTTAAGTCAGGGTCCACGTAAATCAATTCATGGTAAAGTTACATTGTTTAATGCATCTAGAGGGGCCTCACAACAAAATTAGGCATAATAATGTGTTAATTCCACGAATGTATATATATCGGTATCGGTTGATATCGGAATCGGTAATTAAAGGGGAACATTATCACCAGACCTATGTAAGCGTCAATATATACCTTGATGTTGCAGAAAAAAGACCATATATTTTTTTAACTGATTTCCGAAATCTAAATGGGTGAATTTTGGCGAATTAAACGCCTTTCTATTATTCGCACTCGGAGCGATGACGTCACAACGTGACGTCACCTAGGTAGTCAATCCGCCATTTTCTCAAACACATTACAAACACCAAGTCAAATCAGCTCTGTTATTTTCCGTTTTTTCGACTGTTTTCCGTACCTTGGAGACATCATGCCTCGTCGGTGTGTTGTCGGAGGGTGTAACAACACGATCAGGGACAGATTCAAGTTGACTTACGTGTAGTGTGCATCAATTAGCACGGTATGCTAATCAATGCTAACATGCTATTTAGGCTAGCTGTATGTTCATTTGTACATACAAATTTAATGCCACAAATTTAATGTACACCCACATTTAATGCCAAACAAACACTTACCAATCGACGGATTTAAGTTGCTCCAGTGTCACAAGATGCGAAAGTCCCGATCGTTTGGTCTGCACATTTTACTGGCGATGCTAAGGCAGACATGGCACAGAGATGTATGGATATCCTGCGACACTCAATTGTTGGTTAGAAGGCGATCGCCGAATAGCGTCAACAGCTATTCGCTCAATTGCTTCAGTTTCTTCTTCAAGTTTGTTTTCGCTATCTTCCTCCATACTCCAACCATCCGTTTCGATACATGCGTAATCTGTTGGATCGCTTAAACCGCTGAAATCCGAGTCAGAATCCGAGCTAATGTAACTATATCTTGCTGTGCTATCCGCAATGTCGTTTGTATTGGCATCACTGGATGACGTCACAGGAAAATGGACGGTGGCTTCACAGATAGCGAAAATCACGCACTTTAAAGCCTTTTTTCGGGATATTCCATGATGGGTAAAATTTTGAAAAAAAAACTTCGAAAAATAAAATAAGCCACTGGGAACTGATTTTTATTGGTTTCAACCCTTCTGAAATTGTGATAATGTTCCCCTTTAAGAGTTGGACAATATCGGAATATCGGATATCTGCAAAAAAAAAAGCCATTATTGGACATTTCTGATTACATTACATTATTTTGCGCTTCTATCTTACATTTAAATGCTGTTTTTTGTTGGATTTTATTTTGACAATGATCTGCGGGCCAACAAAACTCGAGCTGCGGTCTACAAATGGACCCAGGCCACATTTTGGACACCCCTGGTTTATTGTATTCGTCTCAACATTGGCATTTTTGCTATTTTTTTTCTTTTTTTTTAAGTTGATGTACTTGAATTGTATTTTTAAAGATATGCTGTGGGCCAGTAAAAAAAACAGGTGTTGGACACCTGTGGTGTAAGGCCTCCACTCATGCTCATCAGTGAAGTGTTTCATTTGCACACTTGACTTGCAGCGCAAGCACAACCCAGCAACTCAAGTCTACAAAACACACACGCACGCACACACACAGCGTTAATCTGCAGCTAATAGGATACATGCACCAGCTCCTCCTTCATGAAAAATCTTTTCATGTTAAGATATTCTGCTAGACTGAGCGTCATCGCTTTTATGAAGGGAGGCTTTGTACTGATAACTGGTGTTCCTGGTAAACGCCAGCAGACAACATTACTCATCTAACGAGATCCAATATGACAAAAACGTTACAAAAATGATAGCGTTCACTTTTAAGGCATTCATTTAACACATTTTTTATTGTGCTACTCTATCTTTCTGAGAGTTGCTACTAATAATTTGACTTTCTTGTGTAGCTAAAAAGGGGATTTTAATATCCGGGGACTGCAAAGGGCGATTGTAACAATTATCTGTGCGCACAATAGTGCCAGGTTGTGGAGGGGACGGGGACGGGGGTCTTATCAGTGTCCTTACTTTGAAGGCCGTTGTGTTTGAAATGGTTTATTTGACCCCCCCGTTGATTTATGCACCATGTAACTTTACGACTGCTACTGCTTCACACCTCATAGTCACAAAAATGCTGCATTGTGAGTGAAATATGAAGAAACAAACGCAGCGCGTTTGACGCACAATCGTGTGATCAATGAAGGGAAGTTTCCTGCATATTTAGAGGCAAAGCTGACTAATAATTAACCTTGCAGTGTTTAACCCTTGAGTCGACTTAAGTCAAAACTATGTTAAGCGCAAACATTTTCATAAGTAAATCATAATAATTTTTTAAAATACATGATTTCCAAAAACGACTTGAAAAGTGGAATCATTCAGATGAGGTAAGCCCAACCTTAAACAGGTCAGTAATTCATGACAACACTGATTTTGATGCCCTATTAATTTTGGAATAATGACCATTTTTTACTGAAATTCACACTATCCCGCCTTAGGCGGAAAGCAAACGTGCTTAAAAAAGTCTTAAAAGTAAGTCATATATATATATATATATATATATATATATATATATATATATATATATATATATATATATATATATAAATATATATATATATATATATATTAGGGCTGTGTCCCACGATTTGATTCAATATCGATTCTTAGGGTCACGATTCGATAATATATCGATTTTTTTCGATTCGATTCGATTCTCGATTCAAAAACGACATTTTTCCGATTCAAAACAATTCTGTATTCATTCAATACATAGGATTTCAGCAGGATCTACCCAAGTCTGCTGACATGCTAGCAGAGTAGTTGATTTTTTTTTTAAAAACCTTTTATAATTGTAAAGGACAATGTTTTATCAACTGATTGCAATAATGTAAATTTGTTTTTAACTATTAAACGAACCAAAAATATGAATTATTTTATGTTTGTGAAAACATTGGACACAATGTGTTGTCAATCTTATGAGATGCGATGCAAGTGTAAGCCACTGTGACACTATTGTTCTTTTTTTATTATTTTTATAAATGTCTAATAATAATGTCAGTGAGGGATTTTTAATCACTGCTATGCTGAAATTATAACTAATATTGATACTGTTGTTGATAATATTCATTTTTGTTTCATTACTTTTGGTTTGTTCTGTGTCGTGTTTGTGTCTCCTCTCAATTGCTCTGTTTATTGCAGTTCTGAGTGTTGCTGGGTCAGGTTTGGTTTTGGAATTGGATTGCATTGTTATGGTATTGCTGTGTAGTGCTTTGTTGGATTGATTAAAAAAATAAAAATAAAAAAAATTTAAAAATTAAATAAATAAAAAAATCGATTTAAAAAAAAAGAGAATCGATTCTGAATCGCACAACGTTTATATATATATATATATATATATATATATATATATATATATATATATATATATATATATATATATATATACGTTGTATATGTATATGTATATATATATATATATATATATATATATATATATATATATATATATAAAATTATCATTTTTAAATGTTGTCAACAGCTTCAGACCTGTCCATGCATATACAATTTTATATATTTGTAATAAAAAACATAAAAAATATATAAAATATGATATACTCATATATATATATATATATATATATATATATATATATATATATATATATATATATATATATGTTTATATGAGTATATATTTATTTATTTGATTATTTTTTGTGTTTGCATAGTTGTTCATTCAAATTGAAAAATCTGCCAACAAACGACTTAAATGCCACAGTACTGCGCCGTGCCAAAACCTAATCTAAAACATTCCACTTTTTAACAAATTTTGGGAAAATATTGCTTATTTTATATTTATATATCAATTTTTTTTTACTTATTTCTATGAAAACAAAAAAACATTTATATACATACATATATATGTATATATATATATATATATATATATATATATATATATATATATATATATATATATATATATATACATATATATACATATATACACACACACACACACACATATATATATATATATATATATATATATATATATATATATATATATATATATATACATCACATTTTATTTTATTTTTTTCAACAGCTTCAGACCTATCCATACATATACATTCTTATATATTGTTAATGTTTTTTTATGCTTAATTTTCTTTTTGTCAAAAAATACAACAAAAAAGTAAAAAAATATATTATGGGAAAAACCCAAAATAAGCAATATTTTCCCAAGATTTGTTTCAAAGAGGAATATTTTAGATTAGGTTTTGGCACAGAGCAGCACTGTGGCGCGCAGTAGTTAGCCCATTTAAGTATTTTGTTGGCAGATTCTTCAATTTGAATGAACAATTATGCAAAGACACTGTACAGTAAATGAATTAATAATATGTCTCTTGTTTTAATTAGTGGTTGAGAAGTGTATTTACACCCAAAACTTGTATTTTGAAGGGAGATGCTTCGATCCATTCAGTATTTTTGGTGGAAACATTATAACATGTCAGCTTTTCTGTATTATGAAAAAAGTGTGTTACAATGGAAGTCAATGGGCGACCAATATGGCCAAAGGGGCTAGGTCTATAGTAAATGATTATCTCCTATTTGTATAGAAAAAAGGAACATTATGCCATTTTAAAGACAAACTTGTTCAAAACTATGCGGCCATATTACAACCTTTGTTGATTTGTCGAAGATGGGGAAAAAAAGATGCAGGAAATATCTGGTCGAAGGTGACTCAGAGGTTAAAATGCTTCAAGCAGCTGAAAAACAACAAGTAGGTCACTTTAGTTGGTTTTGTGTATTTCCAGTGAGATAAGGTCGATCAATGGCACATTCGGACCAAATAACTTTAACGTGTATTTCAGTGGGCGGGGCGTTGCATCAGGTGGTCAATGAAGCCTTTGTGGCTCCGAGGGTCTCGGTTGTGCATCCTCATGCACATTTGGGTGATTACCCCCAGACTGGGTTTCACTCTCCCAAAGGGAGGACAGGTTACAAAGACAGAGGCAACAAGTCCACCATTGTGTCCCAGCTGAATTTGCCCCGAAACTAAATCTCTCATTTCAGGGATGCAGCTGGTATGTGCGGAACAAACGACAGCTACTGATGCTTATCACGTGGAAGCGACATTCATCCAAAATAGTACATTTTTCATTGCTTAAAGGATTTTATTAGACGAAGAAATACATTGCTTGAGGGAGTCCAATAGGTATGAGATGGAATAAAATGGAAAAAAAAGTCATAAAACCCACCACCACAGAAAGATTTGTGTCCATTGTGTTTAACTGTCTGCTCACTGCTGCCCCCTCCTGGTTCACACGTAGTCCCGCCTGTCATATGCACGCGTGGCCACGCTCCTAACGGCTGTGTAGTCCACCTGGGCGGGCACCAAGCGCACCGTGTCCTTTCTGGGTTGGAAGGAGCAACACAGCAGCGCCCCCCCTAGGATGAGCAGGCAGGAGGCGGCCCACCCGAAGTAGAGCGCGTTGCCAAAGTCCCGCTTGCCCGTCTCCTCCAGCAGCGGGTCGTAGAAGTCCATCACGATGGCGTGGGCCGTCCAGGACACGGCCACCAGCAGCAGCAGCCCCGCCGCCGTCAACGCCAGACCCCCCGCCACCACGAGACGCCACTTAGCGCCGGCGTCCCGGCTGCAGTCGGTGCACTGCGCCCCCGCCACGGACAGGCCAATCCCCACCACGCACAACGTCAAGGAGACCACCACCAGGGCGCGGGCCGCCTGCAGGTCCGGAGGAAGCCCCAGCATCGAGTCGTGCACCTTGCAGTGCATCTGGCCCGTGCTCTGCACCGAGCAGTTCATCCACAAACCCTCCCAGATCACCTGCGACATCACGATGTTCTGACCCACGTAGGCGGCCACGCGCCACATGGGCAGGCCGCACGCCACCATCACCCCCAGCCAGCCCGCCACGGCCAGCGTCATTCCCAGGAGCTCCAAGCCGGAAGAGGCCATAGTGAGAGCGGATAGAAGGCCTTCTGTGTGCGCTGCCTTCGGTAAAGTGAAGGTGATACCGGATCTCCTTGGCTCCAAATCCTTAGTCCGACTTGAGGGAGAAACTACTTCTATCTTCTTTATACGGCTCGAAGGTGGAGTCAGCCTTCTTTCTAGTTGAAGGACACGTCCAAACACTATCATTCCATCTCAACTTTGGGGAGAGTCCAACATGCGCCTAAAAGTCTAAAAGACATTAACGCTGCACAAAACTCCAATACCTTCATTTTGAAGATCCAGAACAAAACCTGCATCACTTTTGATTGATACCTCATAATGTTCAGGTTATTTAGCTGCAAAATAGTGAAAATATTAGCGAAAAAATGTTGATATAGCTCTTGTAGCAGGTGCACCTACAGAAGTGAAGTTCATGTTTTGGATTTCAGAAAAAGAAGAAATATGCAGAAACCCCCTTGGAATGAGATCTCCGTGCCTGGCAGAAAGCAACAATGATCCTTGTGTGCTTCGCCGACAAGTCCTCTCAGACTTCCTGCTCGGTTGGAATATTTAAGTGTAGGACAAGGATGCAGCAGACAGGGATGTGGGTCAATTAATAAAAACTTGCTGAGGGCTTTTGGCAGGGGCGGAGTTAACATTAGGCAAACACAGGCCTGGCACCCCGAAATGTCTCATTAAAAATGATTTTAAGAGTTTATAATTTGAGTGTGATTTTTGTATGTCTGTCTGTGTTGGCCCTGTGATGAGGTGGCGACTTGTCCAGGGTGTACACTGCCTTCCACCCGGATGAAGCTGGGATAGGCTCCAGCACCTCCTGCAACCCCGAAAGGGACAAGCGGTAGAAAATGCATGGATGGATATTTAAAAGTTATTTGTCTTAATTTGCACACTTAAAAATACATTAAAATGCTTTAAAAAAGACTGAAATTTCACCAACAAATTATCTTTATTTTTTGCTCCTGAAAATAAATCTGGAAATCATTTCTCATAATATCGATAAGTTTTGGAATAATCGGTAGATATGCTAGGAAGGGGATTCATAATGCCCATTCGGCGTGGTTTACCTGATACATGAAACGTGACGGTTTTGGGCCGTGCACAATCCACTTTAACCACCAGATGGCAGTAGATGTTGAATATCTTAAAAAGTGTTTTGTGAACAATTCCAACTTTGACCACAGCGTCAGATGCTATGTAGAGCGGCGCTTTCCATCTTTTTCAGCAGACCGCATTGTAAAATAATTAACCTCCTTCATCTCATGCAATATTCACCCAGGAATGGGTCAATACAATCCCCTCCCCTTCTGTAATAAACTGGACTTGGAACGCCCCTTTCCATTGCCAAATTCCATCCCCTTTTCGGGGGGACGTCCTTTTCAGAACTGGAGCCCATTATTCATATTATTATTTTAAGTGTAGATAGAAGATGTTAAAAGAGAAAGTAAGCATATTTTAACAGTAAATGAACAATTAGATTATTAATTCATGTTCTACAAAAAATGACACAATATGTTACTGCTTATATCACCATCTAAATTAGGAGCCTTTGTTTGCTTACTTACGACTAAAAGACAAGTTGTTTTGTGTGTCCATCCATCCATCCATCCATTTTCTACCGCTTATTCCCTTTCGGGGTCGCGGGGGGCGCTGGCGCCTATCTCAGCTACAATCGGGCGGAAGGCAGGGTACACCCTGGACAAGTCGCCACCTCATCGCAGGGCCAACACAGATAGACAGACAACATTCACACTCACATTCACACACTAGGGCCAATTTAGTGTGTTCACTATTTTATTTAAGGACAAACTTGCAATAATAAACATATGTTTAATGTACTGTAAGATTTTTTGTTAAAATAAACCCAATAATGCAATTTTTTGTGGTCCCCTTTTTATAGAAAAGTACCCAATAGTACCGGTACCAGTACCAAAATATTGGTATCGGGTTAGCCCTCAGTGATACTTATTGTGCGGCTAGTCAAGCTTTAATATGTTCATTAGTTTACGCCAACTTTAAAATGATCATATTTTTTGGGGTTTGTGGAGAGCCCCAATGTCTAAGTACCCCTCTGCCTAGTTGTAGAGGTTGTTGCAGGGAGTAAATATCTTCTTTGTGCAAGGGCAGGAGAGCTCTGTGTCATTATGAGCGGTCCTCTCATTTACAAAGGTCACCTGGGGTCGAGGGTCACCATGATCACCTCGCCGGCCCCTCCCGCTCCTTCCCTTTCCACACGTCACACTTCAGTGGAGCCACATCAAAACCATTCAGCTCTCAACTTTATCTACCACTTCTTAATGGTTCAGCAATATATTTGAACATGACCATTTTATAAAAGGGAGAGAAACAGTGAATTGGCGGCAACATAGAGATAAAATTAGGACAGTTTGATGGGGAGAAGAATAAAAACAAGGGGGAAAATTAAGAGAAAGGTGGAAATTGATTTTACAAGATGGGTAATCTTTTTTTTTTCCGTTGCTTTTTATTGTGTTACTGTACAGACCAGGGGTCGGCAACCTTCAGCATACAAAACCTAACTAGAGCCGTAAATGTTTGATCCCTAAAATGACGTCACCACCACCTATAGCTTAATTACACGCTGTGGGCGGGGGGTGGCCTGCGAACTTGCAGCGAAGCGAGGTGTGCCAGGACCGACTGCGAGATCAGCGACAGGTGCGTAGATGGCCCACCTGGGTCTGATTGTCTAATCACCTGTCACTACGTTAAAAGGCAGCAGCCGGGGAGGAGAGTGGAGTTGGTGGTGGAGCACGAGCGAGACCGACAACACACTGGAGAGAAAGCCTTCATGTGCTTGATTTGTAGTAAACGATTGCTGAAAAGCACATGAAAGACAATATATTGAAAAATGAAACATTGTCAACCTGGAAGAGCCTGGCGTGTCAGTGGTCCGAAGAATCCGGAAGAGAGAGTCTTCCACACACGCATTTTATGAAATCCCACTCTTGACAGAATGCAACTCTCCCAGTATTCTTACTCAGATCAGCTTTTTCAGCTGGGTATTTTTCTGCAAATATTATGTGTTTGTTCTGGAAATGTCCTTCAACACCAGATTTTTTTTATTGTTTGCTATTTTTCCCACACACGAAGCAGACATATGTGCCGACCTTGTCAACAGTAAAGTAAATGTTCTATTCTCATTATACTTCTTTTTAAAAATCTGTCCATTGCAAGCCTGACGGCATGATGCATAAGAGGTGTGACGTACATTATGAGCAACAAAATATTAAATTACATTCTATTTTTATATTTCAAGATCTCTGAACTCTCCAAAGTAAAAACTATTACATAAAAAAACTAACTAAATAAATAAAAATTAAATAGCCACCTTTTATTGACCAGCATGGCGTAGTGGGTAGAGCGGCCGTGCCAGAAACCTGAGGGTTGCAGGTTCGCTTCCCACCTATTGACATCCAAATCGTTGTCGTTGTGTCCTTGGGCAGGACACTTCACCCTTGCCCCCGGTGCCGCTCACACTGGTGAATGAATGATGAATCAATGATAGGTGGTGGTCGGGGGGGCCGTAGGCGCAATTTGCAGCCACACTTCCGTCAGTCTACCCCAGATAGCTGTGGCTACAGATGTAGCTTACCACCACCAGGTGTGAATGAATGATGGGTTCCCACTTCTCTCTGAGCGCTTTGAATATCTAGTAATAGGAAAGCGCGATATAAATCTAATCCATTACTATTATTATTATTATTATTTGTCCCAAAGCCAAGGGCGCAGGCATAAAAGAACCGCGGGTTGCAGATATTTTATATCTAAGTAAATCACACGCAAAACACCCACAAATAGTCTTTATATCTTTGTAGATCACACACAACACGCCCGCCCACTAATAGTACACACTATTGTATATCTTAGCAGATCACACGAAATATGCCCAATAATAGTACACACTATTTTACATCTTAGTAGATCATACGCAATAAGCCCACTAATAGTACACACTATTTTATATATTGGTAGATCTCACACACAACACGCCCACTAATAGTTTATTTTATAGATTGCACACATTGTTTAGCGAGATGTATTGAGATCTTAGTTAATCAGGCTCATAATGTTAAAAAAAAGAGTCACCATTAAAAATGATCAGTGTTAGGGAAATTACTTGAAAAAAGTGGCGCAGTGGTAGAGTGGCCGTGCGCAACCCGAGGGTCCCTGGTTCAATCCCCACCTTGTACCAACCTTGTCACGTCCGTTGTGTCCTGAGCAAGACACTTCACCCTTGCTCCTGATGGGTGCTGGTTGGCGCCTTGCATGGCAGCTCCCTCCATCAGTGTGTGAATGTGTGTGTGAATGGGTAAATGTGGAAGTAGTGTCAAAGCGCTTTGAGTACCTTGAAGGTAGAAAAGCGCTATACAAGTACAACCCATTTAATTGCAGGTACTCAGTACTTTCCCAAAAAGTAAATTAATTATTAACCCAATTATTTTTTAATAGATAGAATACTCCAGAAAGTAATTAATGTGTTACTTTTTTAAACTTTTGTCAATTTGGTGTATGCAGTTGAGAGACGTTTCATGAGAAAAGAGTGCGTTGGTGTGTGCTTTTAAAAGGCGCCGCCTGTTGCCAAGTAATGTGTTGACAGCAATTGGCTGGTTTAACTCAGCATTGGTAGTCTGCGGACTGGAAGGAGATTGTTGATGAAAGCGCCTGAAATTTTTTCACAGCCATTGATCTCGCATCAATGATTCTGTCACTTCTCGTCCACAAATCGGGTATTGTAGTATTATTATTCCTGTTGATTATCACTTTATTGACTGTTCATTATTTCCTCGTAGTAGTAGTTGTAGTAGTAGCCCGCGTGCACATGTCGTTTGCACTAGCGAATAGTTACTGCCTGAAATAAACTTGGTGGGATTCTAAAGCTGTCTTGTCCGCATCAAAAGTAACAAACATATTGATAATGGGGTTGTTCATCCATCCCATCCTTTTCTACCGCTTATTCCCCTTTGGGGTCGCAGGGGGCGCTGGTGCCTATCTCAGCTGCAATCGAGCAGAAGGTGGCATACACCCTGGACAAGTCGCCACCTCATCGCAGGGCCAACACAGATAGACAGACAACATTCACACTCACATTCACACACTAGGGCCAATTTAGTGTTGCCAATCAACCTATCCCCAGGTGCATGTCTTTGGAAGTGGGAGGAAGCTGGAGTACCCAGAAGGAACCCACGCATTCACGGGGAGAACATGCAAACTCCACAAAGTTAGATCCCGAGCCCGGGATTAAACCCTGACTACTCAGGACCTTCGTATTGTGAGGCAGACGCACTAACCCCTCTTCCACCGTGAAGCCCATAATGGTGTTGTAACATACATAAAATAAATATATAAGATTACTTGTACTAGAAAAACTAACCGCATTAGTAATTCCATCTGGTAATGATTCTGTTTGTACAGTTCTCTCTATGGGCGTTACTTTTTTGCTGCTCAATGGCGCCCTCTCTCCCTCTCCTGTGTGGCAAGTAGGCTCAAGTTGCTGCAAACTAGAGATGCGCGAATAGGCAATCATATCATCCGCAACCGCATTATCAAAGTCTTCATCCACCCGCCGTACATCCAAACCAACATTTTATCAGGACCGTACCCACCCGCCAACCGCCCGCTGAAATATATCAGAGGTCGGCCACCTTTACCATTCACAGAGCTATTTAAGCCTAATTCACAGAGTAATGGAGACAATTGGAGCCGCTAATGGTCTCGCGACTATAGCGTTCATCCTGAAGACAAGAACATGGGCGTGCTGTGAAGCTTTTGCCTAAGACACGTTCAACAACATGTACGAACCGATTGTTGATCCGGCAACATGTTGTGTGCAGCTTCCGCAATTACACATAAAAGATTGAAAGGGATACTGGGTGATACAAAGTACACTGATGGTTGTGATATAAACAACTTTAACACTTACTAATATGCGCCACGCTGTGAAACCACACCCAACAAGATTGACAAACACATTTCGGAAGAACATGCTCACAGTAACACAACATAAACGCAACACAACACATACCCAGAATACTTTGTATCCCTGAATATATTTTACACCCCCGCCCCCCAGCCCCGCCCACCTTACCGACGCACGGGTAAGGTGAGGATGTTCTCCCGAAATGTGTTTGTCGTTCTTAATTGGTGTGGCTTCACAGCGTGGCGCATATTACCTAGAGTGTTAAAATTGTTTATATCACAACCATTAGTGTACTCTGTGTCACCCAGTCTGCCTTGCAGTCGTGTGCGTGTTGCCGCAGAAGCCACACACAACATGATGCTGGACTGACAAGCAGATCGCACATGTTGTAGAAGGCGACAAGGCCAATGGCTTCATAGCACGCCCTAATACTTATTATCTGCGTGGCTGCCGGAAGTCATTCAAGAGAATAATAGTGTCTCCTATTGTCGTCTTCGCTTTATGACAGGGGTTTTAAATGGCTCTTCAAATGGCAAAGAATACCAATCCCAGAACCATGTATATCAAATATTTCCGGATGGTTCAACCGCCACCCGCCCAAATCTAATTAAAATCTATTTTTTCGTCATGTCAACTGCCCGACCCACGGTTTATCCGCGGACTCCGCGGATGAGACCACAATCCACGCATCTCTACTGCAAACCCCAAAAAATAGTCAAACACCAAAACTGCTCAAACCTCATAAAAACAATAGCACTGGTAAAATGCAAAAAAATTAAAATTCTGCAATCACATAAACGCTGCAAGACAATAAACAACTGCTTAGGGAAGAATGTTGCAAAAGCCAAAAACACGCACAAACACCCACAAGGCCGGGAAGTGCAAAACAATGTAACAAACCTCAACACTTTCACATTGTATGAAACAAGTCTCTTTTACAGTACGTTCAACATTCCGGCGTGCCTCCTCCTGCCTGGAGGCACGCAACATGTTTTGCTGATGTTTATGTTGAGTTGCGAGCATCGCAGGGGGTCACTCAGACCTTCACTTAGGATTGAACATTTCACGCTGTCTCGCCATCAAAACGTCGAGAAGGGATGCTGAGCAGACCCAGCACCGCCATCTCTGAGCCGACCAACCCAAAGCCCGAAACAAATAGATTTGACATCCTCAAGATCGCCTTTCCATCAAATAGTACACACCATTAGTAATATTTGTTGTATTCATTATACTTCATAACACACTCTCACATGTCATAGTTTGGCCAACAGACTGCATTCGATGCTAAATATTTATATGAAAACTAAGTAGCTTTTCTGTGGAATCTCTTTTTTTATCAGACAACACATCTCTGTGGATTATCAGAATCCAGACACAACCTCAATCATGACAGTTATTGGCTAATGCTTCCACTAATCCTCAGGTATTTTGGCATTTTATGGCATTTTTACGAAGCTCTGCAGTGCAATGACTCCACTTGCACTACTTTACTTGGCATGATCCGTGCACTGCATCATATTCATATGGCATTACACATTACACACAAATAAAGGCCTTCTAAGGGGGATGAGGGGCGTGACAAAATACACAGCAGGTGCAGCCTCTTGTTAAAAAAAAAAGAAAAAAAAACACTGGCAGAAATAAACATGTAACCAGCTGCAAAACATTCACCTGTCGTGAGAGCAGAAGCTGGTTTGACCGGTTCTCTTCACATACTGGTTTCTAACGGACTACCGTCTAATATGTATTTACGGCTCAGTTTTAACCCTTTCTTAACTCACATCTGACAAGTTAAGCTGTTTTACAAAACATCTTTTTGGAGTCCATATGTGCAAGAAGCTTGTTCCAGATTTGGGATTTAATGATATTAAAATGTCATAACACAGTTATTATTATTATCACAGTATTAATGAATGTACTCAAAAAGTATAGCCTACAAACTGAAATCTTTCAACAGAGTTTTATATATATATATATATATATATATATATATATATATATATATATATATATATATATATATATATATATATATGTATATATATATATATATATATATATATATATAAACAAATAATATACTCATCTTGGCAGAAGAAAATACAATATTATTCTGTTTAGATGGGGTAAGGACATCGATTTGCCTTGTATTCATGCTAACATTTAAGATATTTAGATTAGCATGCCAGCTGCTTCTCTAGAAAATTATCAGTATCATTGCTAGTTTATCAATCATTAATATACTATTATACAACTGGCTAGAGTACTAGGTATGTGGTTCCAAGAGATTAGCTGCTTAATATATATATATATATATATATATATATATATACATATATATATATATATATATATATATGTATATATATATATATATATATATATATATATATATATATATATATATATATATATATATATATATACAGTACAAGTCAAAAAATTGGACTTCTCATTTCAATGCGTTTTCTTTATTTTCATGACTATTTACATTGTAGATTGTCACTGAAAGCATCAAAACTATGACACCTGTGAAGTGAAAACCCTTTCAGGTGACTACCTCTTGAAGCTCATCGAGAGAATGCCAAGAGTGTGCAAAAAAGTAATCAAAGCAAAGGGTGGCTATTTTGAGGAAACTAGAATACAAGACATGTTTTCAGTTATTTCACCTTTTTTTTAAAGTACATAACTCCACGTGTTAATTCATAGTTTTGATGCCTTCAGTGACAATCTACAATGTAAATAGTCATGAAAATAAAGAAAACACATTAAATGAGAAGCGGTGTCCAAACTTTCGGCCTGTAATATGGATATATATATATATATATATATATATATATATATATATATATATATATATATATATATATATATATATATATATATATATATATATATATATATATATATATATATATATGTGTATATATATATGTGTATATATATATATATATATATCGAAATAAACTCAAACAATGGGAAACACATTTTTATTACGGTATGTTATTTTTTGTACAAATTAACAACATTTCCAGAATGAAATAAGTAACTTTAGTTTCATGTTTCCCTTGAATTCAGGTTGATCATAGATCATAAATAATGCCTCTCACCTGGATGACGATGTATTCCGATAAGTTGGTCCACTTTGACAGCCAATTTAGACCCGTTTATGTCAAGAACAACACAAAAAGATGCTTGGTTCCACCCCCGTTGTCTTTGCAAGGATTATGAGTCATTCTTCATCTAAACGGGAAAATATGAAGATCAGTCAGCATCTTGATGACAGCAGAAAGTGTACAGTAAGTGATGTTTTATTATGTTTGTTGGCTCTCATAAAGTCTGCAGTGAGTAATAATCAGTGATGTTGTTGGAAAAAAGCGAGGTTCTTGATGTGTTTTCTTTAAATTAATGCACCGCGTATGCTTATACTGATCAAAATGTGTAAATATTAAATATTGCTACTAATGCGCCCGTTACAACATTAGAACATAAATACACACTCTTAATGGGGGTGTTTTTATGTTTTTCTAAGGGCTTTATAGGCAGACTAGAGCGGCTCCATTGTAAGCGGACTTTTGATCGCATTTATTAATTAATCAATCAAAGTTTATTTCTACGGCCCTTAATCACAAGTTTCTCAAAGGGGTTCACAAACCCCAACAACATCCCCTGATCAGAACCTAAATCCAGGCAAGGGGGGAAACTCCAAAAGCCCAAAAAGGGGGAAAAAAGAAACCTTGGAAACGGCCCGCAGAAAAAACAAAAAGGCGTATGTAGAGTTCGTCCTTTAGTGGGTTCCTGGGTTCCACACACTGCCACGAGAGCCCGGATCAGGGGTACAACACTGTTTTATTTTCATTGAATAGTGCCAGGTTTTTGCTTTCCAGCGAAATGTATTTTTCTGCTTTTTTGTCTCTCTCTCTCTCTCTTTCTCTCCCTCTCTCTCTCTGTCTCCCACTCCAACTCGAACAACGTGTCTCATTCCGGCTGCTGCTAATAAAGGCGACAGGTGATTAGATAACAAGGCCCACCTGGGCCATCTACTCACCTGTCGCTGTCTTCGAGGCCGGTCCTTGCCCACCCTGTTTCGCGGCAGGCCAGTAGGCCACACCCCCCTCCACAGCGTATTGTAAGGACAAAATGTGGACTAATGATCCTAACAACATCATTTTTTAAATAATCTTTAAATATGTACACAAACTTATATTCTTATTTTATTTGTTTTTGCCTTTTTTACAAAAGGGTTTGGTTAATTTTGGGTACATCTAGGGAACAAAATGCAAACCATTAAACTGCCAGTCGTTTGAGTAAACAGCTTGTTGTTGGGGCGGCATGGCGTACTGGGTAGAGCGGCCGTGCCAGAAACCTGAGGGTTGCAGGTTCGCTTCCCACCTAATGACATCCAAATCGCTGCCGTTGTGTCCTTGGGTAGGACACTTCACCTTTGCCCCCGGTGCCGCTCACACTGGTGAATGAATGATGAATGAATGATTGGTGGTGGTCGGAGGGGCCGTAGGCGCAAACTGGAAGCCACGCTTCCGTCAGTCTACCCCAGGGCAGCTGTGGCTACAGATGTAGCTTACCACCACCAGGTGTGAATGAATGATGGGTTCCCACTTCTCTGTGAGCGCTTTGAGTATCTAACAATAGAAAAGCGCGATATAAATCTAATCCATTATTATTATTAGTATTTTATTTTTAAAATAACTGCTGGCAGGTAATTTTCCGATACAATTCTTGAATAAAAAATCAGAATAAAGACCCAGAGTACAAAATAATTAAAGGATACAAGGGGCCTCTGATACATTAAATATGTTAAATCTGATCAAATGTAGGCCAAAATCTGAATTTTGTGATATAGGTGACCAATAAAAGCTAATAATACATCTCTTTAACAAATGACTATCTTTTATTTTTACAAAATAAATTGGTACACCTCTACCAAACCAAAGTTTCTGTACCAAAATAATCACATGTGTTGCATCACCAGCTGTGACTCAAAGATGGAAACTGCTACCACGCTGAAACTGTGACTGTCTGAGCGCCAGTCTCACTGTGATGACGTCACATACACAAGGCCGATACAGGAATAAACACACACACGTGTGCAATCCCTTCTCGGTTGTGCGACGTGACTCACAGCTTTTAATGTCTCTCAGCTCCACTCTGAAGGCTGGGATTGTTTGACTGAGTTTTGGTTCCTCCCAGGTCGTTTGTGGAAAAGACGTGTCATGTCACACGACTCTGATGACCCTTTCTCTAACCTGCTCAGTGTTCTTCACTCAGGTTGTGCAGGTTGTTTTCAGGTCCCGAGCTGATTGTTACCATGGTAACCGTGCCTCAGCCAGAACGCACCTCCCCCTCTTCAAGAGTTTTTGTGTCACAGTTTTTTACTTTGCATGACCGCAGTAAATGGCGCCTTTTTGCACTGCAGAATATGAGAGTGTGGCTTTTTGTATCATCGGGGTCTTCATAAAGTTGAACACTGATATGTGATATTTGAAAGCAAAGTCATTGAGTGGGAAGTCTGGGCTTGCCTCGCCACGGCCTGCCGACACTTGTCACTCCTGACTGCTTCAGGCTTTTTCTCACAGGTTTTGAGGGCCACATTACAGAACAGTTGAATGACGCAGGTGTCACTTTGATACATTTTCTGCCTTAAAGGCCTACTGAAACCCACTACTACCCACCACGCAGTCTGATAGTTTATACATCAATGATGAAATATAAACATTGCAACACATGCCAATACAGCCTTTTTAGTTTGCTAAATTACAATTTTCAATCTCCCGGGAGTTTCATCTTGAAAACGTTGTGTAATGATGACGTGTACGCAAGACGTAACGGGTTTTAAGAAAATATGAGCGCTGCACACACACACAGCTAAAAGTCGTCTGCTTTAAGCGCATAATTACACAGTATTTTGGAGATCTGTGTTGCTGAATCTTTTGCAATTTGTTCAATTAATATTGGAGAAGTCACAGTAGAAAGATGGAGTTGGGAAGCTTTAGCCTTTAGCCACACAAACACACGGTGATTCCTTGTTTAAAATTCCTGAAGGTGAAACTTTACTATGGATCAGAGCGCGGTCAAGCAAACATGAATCACGACGGAATGTCAACCAGCAGTTTTCGGTGAGAAAATTGTGGTAAAAAAGTCGCTTTTTTTTTTTTTCTTTGTCATGAAAAAGGGAGGTTTTTGTGGTTGGTTCACTAATCGTAAGTGTATATTGTGTTTTTTATGTTGATTTAATAAAATAAAAAAAATATGTATATATATATATATTTTTTTTTTATAAAAATTAATAAAAAATTCTTCTGCGGCCCGGTACTGGGCCACAGCCCGGTGGTTGGGGACCACTGATATAGAGTCTAATGACAGATTAAAGTTAGAACTATGTGCTACTTTGTATTAGAAATGGCAACAGCGGAGGATGCATGTGCATGTACGAGCCAGTCTGCTCCACAACGTGGGATTAAGAAAAAGAAGGAATTTACTGAATACAGCGCAGATTACAATGGGTACATCTCTACCATATATGGTGAAAAAAAAGGCGAAAGACACACCTTTTAAATCAGGCCATTTACTAATCATGTTAAACTCTTAAGTTTTCTATTATATTTTACATTTTTTTTGTGTTATTTTCTATTTTATTTATTGCTATTATTACAACTATTATTCTCTCAAAGTTATGTTTTTATTCACTTAATAATGTTTTTTTGTATTATCTTTTTATTTTCACATATATTTTGTCATATGTTTTATACTATTTTTTTAGATGGTGTTAATTTTAGTTATTCTCTAGTGTGGACGCCTCAAAGGTGGCATTTTGTCCCCAATCCTCGTTGCCATGTTATGTTTTGTTTTTGTTATTGTCAATGGTGTTATGTGTGCATGTGTGTATGTTTGTATGTACTGTATGTTTTCTTCTTCTCCTTCTTTTTTCTTGTGTAAAGCACTTTATGTTTGCCACTTGCCTGTGTATGAAAAGTGCTATATTAATAAAGTTTCTGCTGATGTCATACTTGGGAAAAATTATAAAGAATTGTGTAAACTCTAAATGGCTCGTTTGGAGGAAATACGAAGGAAGGTAAGATTGTTTTATAAGTATCTTTGCCATGTCGCCATAGTTTGATTTAAAATTTTCAGGACCTTACCAATTGACATAGCCATAGCATTGAAATTGTGTTTGCATACTAGGTCTCCTTTATTCTAGATACGAAAACCAATAACATGTAGATCAGGGATGCCTATTACGTCGATTGCTAGCTACCGGTCGATCGCGGAGGATGTGTTAATCGATCGCCAGCCAGGCATTTAAAAAAATAGACCTAAAAATTAACGATAATCAATCTTCACCAAGACTCACTTTCGTCACTTGATTAACTTTCATGACACCTGAGAGTCTTGTGAGATGACACTGGCTGCTGCAAGCTCATTATTTAGAAAAAGTGACAGACAGGAAGGCGAGAAACACTTTTTATTTCATCACATTTGCGCCGTACCTTCTGTCAAAACTCTAAAGACCGACTGCACTGTTCCTATCTTCACAATAAAAGCGCTGCTTCCTCTAGCCTGCACAAACAAAATAAGAGTCTCCGAAAGCTGGCGTGCACAAGCTAGCAAGCTACGGAGCTAATGGATTTCTTGTAAAGTGTATAAAACCAGTATGGAACCTGGACGAATAAGATGCCAAAAACCAAACACTACGAGCTCATTATTAAGAAAAAGTGACAGACAGGAAGGCGAGAAACACTTTTTATTTCATCACATTTGCGCCGTACCTTCTGTCAAAACTCTAAAGACCGACTGCACTGTTCCTATCTTCACAATAAAAGCGCTGCTTCCTCTAGCCTGCACTAACAAAATAAAAGTCTCCGAAAGCTGGCGTGCACAAGCTACCAAGCTACGGAGCTAATGGATTTCTTGTAAAGTGTATAAAACCAGTATGGAACCTGGACGAATAAGATGCCAAAAACCAAACACCTTCATGTGGTATTGGACAGAAAGGAGGACTTTTGTTGAAAATGCCGACATTTTCCGCACTTCTGTCGGATTCCAATCAATGCAAGTCATCCGAATCAGGTAATACTCCAACTTATATTCTTGTCTTCATGAAAAAAAGGACTCTATGTGTTAAACATTATTGCATTATCATTAAAAATCTTTAATGTGTTAACAAAAACCTATGTGTCATAAATGAAAATATATAAATGATATATATGAATGAGGTAGATCCCCTCAACTTAGTCAATTGGAAAGTAGCTCGTCTGCAGACGAAATGTGGGCACCCCTGATGGTAAATGGTAAATGGGTTGTTCTTGTATAGCGCTTTTCTACCCCTTTTTAAGGAGCCCAAACGCTATGACAGTATTTCTACATTCGCCCATTCACACACACATTCAAACACTGACGGCGGGTGTAGATGTAGATCAATATATGCTCAACTATCTGGAAAAAAAATCCACATCCTTGCTTTGTGTATAGGTAACAGCACATTAGTGTAATATTTAATATATCCCCCTTTAAATATGAAATGTCTTCCTACAACATTACCCATAAAAATAACAACAATAACATTGATGATACTGAATAAAAACATATAAACAACAAAATGGATTACATTAGCAAGACACAGTTGCTTACTGTCGCATTGCATCTCATAAGCTTAACAATCATACTTTAGCTATTATTTACAAGGATGAACAAACAAATTCATATGATAGATTGCATATTTCAAGATACATATTGTTATTCACTCGAGACTTTGCTGTGAATTATATACATCGATTTGTTATTATTATTATCACTTTTTAAATGAACAAGACAAGCGGTACGAAATGGATCGATGGATGGATGGAACATTTTACCTGATGCTTTTTGACCCTCAAAGGCCGCCATACTGTAGCGCATAGGTACGTCATGAACCGGCCGTGTTTAGCTTATAGCTAAAGTGACTTAGCGACACAATTTGGAGAACAAATATACAGTTTGACGTGTTCCATATCGGTAGAACTCACTGGAGTGATTAGTGTGCCAGAACTAACACTTCAACTTGATTCAAAGGAGCTACGTTAGCGCTAACGACTCCGAACGAGTGAAAACTTCCAACAAAGGTGCCGGGGACAGCTAGCTTACGTAACAACCTAACAGGTATGGCAGTGCATTCTGGGACGTGTAGTATCAGATGTATTTGACATTTATGCTCACTAAGTGGTCAGTTTAGACCCTTAATATTAAAGTTGTGTGTATTAGTACCTGATAGTACTAATATTAGTACCTTATAGTACCTAGCTAACCTTAAGAGAGGAATGGAATGGAACGGGACAAGCAGTATAAAATGGATGTATATGATAAATAATAGAGGTGAGTGATACTGCAGATTTTGGTAAGCAAGGAAATACTGGGAAATAATCGCTGATACTGATAATTTTCTTTCTATATGCCTTATTAATAATTATATTCCAATAATTGAAAGATTCATGGCGAACAAATCAAGTATTTGTTTACCAACACACCTGTTTGTGTGAACAATTTAACAATATGTACACACCACACCTCAAGACAATGTAATAATATCAACAAAATAAGAATAATTTTCACCTTTACTATATACCGTATTTCCTTGAATTGCCGCAGGGCATGTAGTATGCGTCTGCCTTGAATTACTGCCGGGTCAAACTCGCTTCGCAAAATAATTAGCGCATGCTTAGTATTACCGCCTGGTCAAACTCGTGACGTCACGAGTGACACTTCCCCGTCATCATTTTCAAAATGGAGGAGGCTGATTTCAATACCGGTAATTCGAAATTGCATAAAGGGAAGAAGATTAAGAGCTATTCAGTAGGATTTAAGGTCCAAGCTTACATCACACTCGAATTTTTACTGCATGCCTTTGGTAAGTGCCGGAGTGAGAAGAGGTTTTAAAATAATTAGCGCATGCTTACTTTTACCGCATGCCTTTGGTAAGCGCAGGAGTGAGAAGAGGTTTTAAATTAATTAGCGCCCCGGCAGCAATTCAAGGAAATACGGTAAAAGTTTCAATCAATCGATCAATGTATTAGTACCTGTGAAGGCTAGCTAGCTATCATAGTTCCAGAGGAATGGAACGGGACAAGCGGTAGAAAATGGATGGATGGATGTATAGGGTAAATAATAGAGGTGAGTGATAATGCAGATTTTGGTAAGCAAAGAAATACAGGTAAATAATCGCTGATACTGATCATTTATATGTCAGTTATGATTACAGCCAAAATAAATAATCTTATAAATAATTATATTCCAATAATTAAAAAATTCAGGGCAAACAAATCAAGTATTTTTTTTCATCAACACACCTGTTTGTGTGAACAATTTAACAATATGTACACACCACACCTCAAGACAATGTAATAATATCAACAAAATGATAAGAATTTTCACCTTTACTATATACAATTGTTTGAGCGAAATAAAGTCAATTGTGCAAAAAAATATATATATCTAAACAAACACTACTAGTAGATTTCAATCAAATCATTTCTGTATCCAATAACTTGCAGTAGTCCCATTTTTGTAAGAAATATAACTAGTTATTTTAAGAACACAATAAACATGGAAGAGAACTGAAACATGCCGATTTTATCATGGTGGTGTCAATTCGATAGGTTTTTATAGTAATGATATTTAAATCGATCTGCCATTCTGCCCATCTTTTAATAAATAAATATATTGTATTAAAATGTTATTCATATCTGTGAGTGTATGCTTGAGGAAAGAGCTCTCTAATCTGACCCTGAAACCATCTCTCCTCAGAGTGTTAATTGTGGACATTCCTGCCGTCCTTTCGGTTTGTGGAACCCAATCTCCACAGCCGGGCCGAAGTGGCTTTAATGTTGGATAAAAAAGAGGTATTATAGTGCACTTTTGGCTCTCAAACACTGCCTCTATTCATATGCGGGACAATCTGCGGCTCCCCTTGCCTTTTCTGAGCATTGCCTCTCTTGTCAGATGGAATCACTCGTCTTTTGGCCTGCTGGTGTCCTCATGCTTCTGTGGAGACCCAGCGATGGACCAACAAGGACCCTGAGGCTCAAGTGTGCGTCTATTCCTAACCGGTCTGCAGCTTCCTGAAGGCCTTCAAGTGTCGCTGAGAGGTAAGATTGATTTTTTTTCTCCCCCACCCCACTCCTTATCTTGTTTATTCTCGCATACTTGTGTGATTCTGTGTGGGGCTGCGTAAAAATGCAAGTAATTGTTTTCAATAGTTTGCAGCATTCTACGGTTTTAGATTTGAAAAGAGGTTGCTAAGTAAAATGGTGCTGTGTGTCAATATAAATCGAATATTTAAATACTATAGACCAGTGGTTCTCAAATGGGGATGCGCGTACCCCTGGGGGTACTTGAAGGTCTGCCAAGGGGTACGTGAGATTTTCTTTAAATATTCTAAAAATAGCAACAATTTAAAAAATCCTTTATAAATATATTTATTGAATAATACTTCAACAAAATATGAATGCAAGTTCATAAACTGTGAAAGGAAATGCAACAATGCAATATTCAGTGTTGACAGCTAGATTTTTTGTGGACATGTTCCATAAATATTGATGTTAAAGATTTCTTTTTTTGTGAAGAAATGTTTAGAATGAAGTTGATGAATCCAGATGGATCTCTATTACAATCCCCAAAGAGGGCATTTTAAGTTGATGATTACTTGTATGTGTAGAAATATTTATTTATAATTGAATCACTTGTTTATTTTTCAACAAGTTTTTAGTTATTTTTATTCATTTTTTTCAAGAAAGACCACTACAAATGAGCAATTTTTTGCACTGTTATACAATTTGATAAATCAAAAACTGATGACATAGTGCTGTATTTTACTTCTTTATCTCTTTTTTCAACCAAAAATGCTTTGCTCTGATTAGGGGTTAATTGAATTAAACAATTGTTCACAGGGGGTATATCACTGAAAAAAGGTTGAGAACAACTGCTATAGACCAGTGGTTCTCAAATGGGGGTACGTGTACCCCTGGGGGTACTTGAATGTATGCCAAGGGGTACGTGAGATATTTTTTTTAAATATTTTAAAAATAGCAACAATTAAAAAATCCTTTATAAATATATTTATTGAATAATACTTCAACAAAATATGAATGCAAGTTCATAAACTGTGAAAAGAAATGCAACAATGCAATATTCAGTGTTTACAGCTAGATTCTTTGTGGACATGTTCCATAAATATTGATGTTAAAGATTTCTTTTTTTGTGAAGAAATGTTAAGAATGAAGTTGATGAATCCAGATGGATCTCTATTACAATCCCCAAAGAGGGCACTTTAAGTTGATGATTACTTCTATGTTCATCAGTTGTATGAGTCCCTTATTTTGCAGTTTATTTGATTAATATTTATTTTCATAATCAGCCTGACCTAGGCCTTGATAATAAAATTATTGATTAACACATGCTTTCATATAATTTGTCAAGGTTTTTCCTGTTAGACTGCAAGTGGGTTGGATGTAAATATTGAATATGATTAAATTCAAAAGTAACATTACAAATTCAGTGTTAGAATTTGAGTGGGTGGGAAAGTTGGGCCCTGAGGTTAAAAAGGATAACAACCCCTGATCTATATGAAGCAAATGCTGGAGGTTCGTGGATATTCATCATTTCATTACATAACACTCATCACGGCCACAGAAATAACATTCCAAAAGCACTAGAAATGTCCTTGTCACCATTACTAAATATATTTCTGCATTTGTTCTAAACATTTGTTCTGGAATATTGGACTCATTTGTCTTTATGGTATCGCCCTTAAAAATCATAGTTCTTTCTAAACCGGTCAGTTTGCTTTCAAACTTGTACAACCACTGAGAGGCATGTTTTTATGCTAGTCCTTCAATCTTTTCTTTCTTCTGTATTTTGGCAGGTTTTGCAAAATTTTTTAGTAGTATAAATTCAGCCGAAAGTAATTTAGCGCCTTCGCTGGCGATATAGCAGCTAACGTCCCTCAACAGTGTGAAGCCGCTTTTAAATCCCTAATCCTCACCTCTATGGAAGCAAATAGTACCATTGATTGATTGATTGATTGATTGATACTTTTTTAGTAGATTGCACAGTTCAGTACATATTCCGTACAATTGACTGCTAAATGGTAACACCCGAATAAGTTTTTCAACTTGTTTAAGTCGGGGTCCACGTTAATCAATTCATGCTACAAATATACATCATTTTAAAATTGGAGGAGGCTGATTTCAATAGCGTTAATTTGAAATCGCATAAAGGGAAGAAGATTAAGAGCTATTCAGTAGAATTTAAGGTCCAAGCTTACATCACACTCAAAGTTTTACTGCATACCTTTGGTAAGTGCCGGAGTGAGAAGAGGTTTTAAAATAACTAGCGCATGCTTACTTTTACCGCATGCCTTTGATAAGCGCAGGAGTGAGAAGAGGTTTTAAATTAATTAGCGCCCCGGTGGCAATTCAAGGAAATATCAATTATATCTCAAATGACTTATCATTAATTAACATGTTGTTATTGCAATATGCTGCAATATATATTCTAAGCCACATCCTAGTTGTTATCTTAATTTGGCTTTAAAAATAACCTGTTGATACAC
Organism: Nerophis ophidion; assembly: GCF_033978795.1. Lineage (NCBI taxonomy): Eukaryota > Metazoa > Chordata > Actinopteri > Syngnathiformes > Syngnathidae > Nerophis > Nerophis ophidion. Next base: position 20,069,198 of record NC_084628.1, read on the forward strand.
CTGCTCAGAATATTACAAAATATTTACTTACAAGGTGGCATTATTTGTCAGTCACATCATGTAAAGTGGAACATGTCATAACGGAAAAAGAGACAACTGGAAGGAGGGGCTGATGTTTTTTCAATCTAAAAAGTGAGTCACAGCGCGGCCAGCACACCTGACATGATGATACATGCCTGTGAGGGGGGGCCGTCACAGGTCTAGGTGTGTTTGGTGTATAAAAGAACCGCTCCAGCCTTGCTCAAACATTTACTCAGACGGATTTCTCCGGTTTGAAGTTCAATCGTACTTCGGGAAATCTCCAGCGTTCAGTCATGGTGTCAGCAGGGTTGCAAATGCTGGGCGCCGCCTTTTGCATCATCGGTTGGATCGGGACCATTGTGGTGTGCGCTCTGCCCCAGTGGAAGGTGACTGCCTTCGTGGGCAGCAACATTGTCACGGCTCAGAGGATGTGGGAGGGCATCTGGATGAGCTGCGTGATCCAGAGCACAGGCCAGATGCAGTGTAAGGTGTACGACTCCATGCTGAATCTGCCCCAAGACCTCCAGGCCGCCCGCGCACTCATCATCATCGCCATCATGCTGGGCGTTCTGGGCGTCCTGCTGTGCCTGGCGGGGGGGAAGTGCACCAACTGTGTGAAGGATGAGAGGTCCAAAGCAAAAATCTGCGTGGCCTCTGGTGTGGTCTTCATCTTGGCGGGAGTGTTGTGCCTCATCCCTGTGTGCTGGACGGCAAACACCATCATCAGGGACTTCTACAACCCGCTGACTACCGGCTCTCAGAAGAGGGAGCTCGGAGCCGCCCTCTTCATCGGATGGGGGGCCTCGGCCCTCCTCATCATAGGCGGCGCTTTCCTGTGCGCCAACTGTCCCCCTAAGGACACGTACCCCGCCAAGTACCCAGCTAGCCGCTCGTCTGCGCCCAAAGAATACATCTGAGGAAGCCAACAAGAGACTTTCACGCCGTGTCAAACATTTCAGGACTTCCTGTTTCATCAGCACTGGTGAACCAGCCTGTTGACTGGAACGCAAACTTATAACGTGTTACATTTCTATTGAATTGTTGAGTTTTTTAATGCTTTTTTACACTCCATTTGAATTCTTACTTGTGTATTATACTGTTCAACACGTGTAAATAAAACAATTTTATCAGGAACATCAAAATGATTTGAAAAAATATCTATAAAAAATCTAGCTTTTATGAAAACACTAGATTGCTATGGACAATAATTTCTTAATATTTTTGTATTTTGTATGGTATTATTAATATTAATTCTACTGTAGTAGTATTATCCGTTCATCCATTTCTACCGCTTGTCCCTATCGTAATAAATTAGAATACAATTTCAAAGGAAATTTAACTTTAGGGTATTTTTCTTTAAATGATAATAAGGATTCTCTTGTTAATAGTATTGATAGGTACACGCAATTAACTTGTTTATCGCTGTCAATTGGTTACGGGCCTGACTGGTAAATTAATTTCTGCAAAGTAGGAATTTCTCATTATAAATGGAATATTTTCATAGGTAGAGCACAGAAAACTGTTTAAGACCTCTGAAATAAGTTTTTAATATTAGGAGATTTGCGTTGGTCCTGCGATGAGGTGACAACCTTTTCAGGGTGTACCCCGCCTTCCGCATGAGTGTAGCTGGGATAGGCTCCAGCACCCCCCCGCCACCCCGAGAAGGACAAGCGGTAGAAAATGGATGGATTGATGGCACTTTAAACACCCATATAGTCACCTTTACACTCCTTTAATCATTCAGTATTGCTTCCTTGGACTGAGCCAATCAGTGGCCGCGATGCTCAATGGCAAGTTCTAGTGGCCAATGCTACTGCATTGGTGATATTTTTCGTTCCATCCACCCATCCATTTTCTACCGCTTATCTCTTTTGGAGTTGCAGGGGTGGAGGACTGGAGCCTTTTCCTGCTGCACTAGTGTGGAAGGCAGGCATTCAATAATTTTAGTGCTTGAAAATGATTTGAAAAACAAAATAAAAAATACATGAGAGAGTAAGACCGCAAACTTCAAAGTAATAATAATAATAATAATAATGGATTAGATTTATATCGCGCTTTTCTATTGTTAGATACTCAAAGCGCTCACAGAGAAGTGGAAACCCATCATTCATTCACACCTGGTGGTGGTAAGCTACATCTGTAGCCACAGCTGCCCTGGGGTAGACTGACGGAAGCGTGGCTGCCAGTTTGCGCCTACGGCCCCTCCGACCACCACCTATCATTCATTCATCATTCATTCACCAGTGTGAGCGGCACTGGGGGCAAGGGTGAAGTGTCCTGCCAAAGGACACAACGGCAGCGATTTTTTGGGATGTTAATAGGTGGGAAGCAAACCTGCAACCCTCAGGTTTCTGGCACGGCCGCTCTACCCACTACGCCATGCCGCCCCTAAGTATAGTTTTGTTATCATACTCACTGAAAACAATATAACATTATATTTAGTTTTATGGTCAAACAAGTTACATTAGCAACATCATTCAACATGTCCGAAAAGGATCAGGATCAAGCAGTGCTTATTCAATCATACTTTGAGAAGGTATCGTAATAAAAAAATGTTTAAATGAATCTTTATTGTCCACCAAGTTGGGAAATTCTGTTTGGCTCACAACCACAGGAGACATACAGCACTAAAATACAAACATTGTCATATAAAAATGTATAATAGACACAATAGGAACAGAAGTTAGTTAAAAATAAGAATAAACAAAATCCAATCCACTTCAATCAATCCACTTTATTTATATAGCACATTTAAACAACAATAACGTTTCCAAAGTGCTGCACAGCCATGTTAAAAACAATATTAAAAACAATATTATGCTCCACCAATGACTGAATAAAACAAAAAATAAATAAATATAAATCCAATAGAAAAAAAAAGAATATAAAAACAAATATGATTAAAAACTATTTTAAAGGGTAAAATCAATTAAAACAGTAAAATAGAAATCCAAGTGTATAAAAAAACACAGAGGACAACAGAGGACCACACAACTCACGTAGTGTTAAAAGCCAAAGAATAAAAGTGGGTCTTAAGACGAGACTTAAAACACTCCACTGTGGAAGCAGTTTGAACATGGAGGGGCAGAGTATTCCAGAGCTTAGGGCCGACCACAGAGAAGGCCCTGTCTCCCTTGGTCTTAGGTCTGGTCTTGGGCACCACGAGCTGGAACTGGCTCTCGGACCTCAGAGCGCGCTCAGGAATGTAAATTTGGATGAGGTCTGAGATATATTGAGGTGCCAGTCCATGTAAAGATTTAAAAACAAACAGCAATGTTTTAAAATCAATTCTAAAATGAACAGGGAGTCAGTGCAAACTCTGAAGAATTGGGGTTGTATGCTGGCGTTTCCTGGACCCTGTAAAAGATAAGTTAAGATCTAGAAAAGAATGGAAAAAACGTGAAAATATAAATTGTTCACTCTGTGGAATTATAAATAGCAATAACAATTTGCTGCGGAAAGTTAGTATAGTTCCAATATATTTTAAGTTTCACAATTTTATAGTTTCAACCAAATATCCTTGATTATTTCATAATTTCGGCACTATCATCGGATCAAAGTCTCCCAATGATGTCATGTGACTGACACTAACAGCCCTTCCTGTTCCTAGTGCAAACACAGTAGCTGGTAAATGAAGTCGTCACACAGTCATGAACAAACATGTTTTTCTCACGGCTGTGTCTTAACACCAAGGATCCCTTTTTTGTTTAGAGAGCCAGAATGGACGCCTTGTGACCTTGATGATTTGTGGCAGGTCAGCGCCGCTGAAGGTCTCCAGGCTTTTGTTTGTGTGTAAACTCCTTGCAGCCAATGGAAAAGCAGGATTCTGGTGTCACACGCCTTAATGCTGCTGTTCCAACTTCCCTAACCCAAAAGTAGATAAATAGAGGATCGTGATCGTCACACTCGTCTCTAACTGGACTTGTGCTGCGTCAAGATGGTGTCTCAAGGCATTCAGATGATCGGCATCTCCCTGGCTATGATCGGCTGGTTCCTGGTCATTATCGTGTGCGCCCTCCCCATGTGGAAGGTGACGGCCTTCATTGGAGCCAACATCATCACGGCACAGACCATCTGGCAGGGCCTGTGGATGAACTGCGTGGTGCAGAGCACGGGCCAGATGCAGTGCAAGATCTACGACTCCATGCTGGCCCTGGCGCAGGACCTGCAGGCCGCCCGGGCCATGATCATCGTCTCCATCATCACCGGGGTGTTCGGAGTCATCCTGGCCATCGCAGGCGGGAAGTGCACCAACTGTATCGAGGAGGAGCGAGCCAAGGCCAGGACGTGCATCCTCGCCGGCGCTTTGTTTATCATCTCGGGGCTTTTGTGTCTCATTCCCGTCTCCTGGTCAGCACACACCATCATCACCAATTTCTACAACCCGCTGGTGATTTCCGCGCAGCGCTACGAGCTCGGAGCGGCGTTGTACATCGGATGGGCGTCTGCCGCACTGCTGCTGATTGGAGGCGGGCTCACATGCTGGAACTGCCCTCCCAGGTATGAAGAACATGCCCACTACGTACCCAAATTCAGGCCTGTCAAGACGGCCTCCACTTCGAGAGAATACGTCTGAACCAGTGCATCACTGCGGAGAAATTTGAAACGAAAGAAGTGGCTGAAGGTTGTGAACTGCATTCTGTTTCGCTGCAACATGAAGCGTATCAGATTGACTGTCACAGCAGAATGAAATGGAGCCATCCAAAGTTGTCTGTAAACAAACATGCAGAACATGCTACCTAACATCAGAAGCCTGCTGATGGACCATTGAAAGTTGTCTGTAAACAAACATGGAGGACGTCTTACCTAACATCAGGAACCTGCTGATGGAAACTACAATAACTAATTCTCTGTTAGAAAAAAAATGTTAAAGCAGTCGCACTCTGTGACCAATAAAACAAAATGCTTATATTTTGTCCTTTCGCGGAATTTGCCGAAATTAAATTGTCTGTGTGTTTTAAAGTTTGGGATTTTGTGTTTCTGTAAATGAACCATAAATAAGTACACTTTCTTTCTCCCAAATGAACAAATCCAAACTGACCATATTCAAGTGTATATGTAGCAGCTGTTAGCTGGAGATTGTACATGTTCTTCTTTCCACCACTGAGAGGCAGCATATTCCCTTATTCTCTTTCCAGAAAAAAACTCAAGACCAGTTGATTTGTATTCCAATGATCGTCAACAAAAAAGGAACATGCGTGTGTTTTTTCCCCCTTCCTGTTATTAATTACATATATGGACGACGATGATGTCATTGTTGTGCCCATGTGTTGAAATAGATACCCTGCCTGTCATTGGCATTTTATGTCAGACTTCTTTTTGCCTCCCTCAACCATCATTCTGATGCTTATCTTTGCTGGGAACTGATAATATGTGGTCGCCTGTGTTTGGGGCTTTGGGTTAAACACAGACTTATTTTTCCCATACAGTCAGAAAATGTGTCAGAACACTCAGCTTGTGTATTTGTAAAACAAAACAAAAATGTAGAAATCATAATTGTGTTCTTTACCTAATTTAAATAATTGATTTAATTATGTGTGGAATTTTCCTGATGAGTGATGAATAAATTATATCCTATCCTTAAGTACAAAGATATTTACTTGTAAATGCTCACTCACTTACCAAATAGAACACCCGTGTCAAACTCAAGGCCCGCCACATCGTTTTACGTGGCCTGTGAAAGCCTGGAAATATTATGCATTAATAAAGCACTTTATCATTATTACTAAATGTATCAATTCTTTTAATTTTGACAAAAAAATGCATACATTGCATAAAATTGCTCTGTCTTTTAAACTTCAGAAAATTCTGACCATGCAAAAAAAACATTATAATAACACAGTGGTGTCGAAAGTGCAGCCCATAGTTACTTTTGTTGGCGCAAAGCATATTGTTGGATGAAAACAAAACTGTAAAAAAAAACAGCAAAAATTTGTGATGCAACGCGGGGAAAAAAAGCTACAAATTTGATAGAAACAACTCAGGCGTGTCCAGACTTCTTCCACCATGGGTCTCATTCTGAAAAGTCAAAGTATGCGTATTGATTTTTTAAATAAAAATGTAATAAAAAACGAAACTAAATATCTAAAATTGAAAGACAAAACTTTGCGTCAGCTTTGTGTTATAATTATTATTCATTGTTATAACTACATTACATTTTTGGGCTCTTTTTCTTGTTTTAAGGTTGTTGTTTTTCCTATGTACTAATTAATAGTAGTACACTTTGTCACCTATAACACAGAACCGACACTAAGTTTTGTCCTAAATATGTCTGTTTTTAGCTTCTTCATTTTTTTTTTTTACAAAATAAAAATAGCAAAATGCCCCTCGCATTCTTGTCCCCTTGTCTTGTGATTTCAAAAACAAGTTAATCAATTTTTACATGAAGAAATTAAAGGCCTACTGAAATGAGATTTTCTTATTTAAACGGGGATAGCAGGTCCATTCTGTGTGTCATACTTGATCATTTCGCGATATTGCCATATTTTTGCTGAAAGGATTTAGTAGAGAACATCCACGATAAAGTTCGCAACTTTCGGTGCTAAGTGAAAAGCCCTCCCTCTACCGGAAGTTGCAGACGATGACGTCACATGTTTGATGGCTCCTCACATATTCACATTGTTTTTAATGGGAGCCTTGGACAAAAAGTGCTAATCGGACCGAGAAAACGACAATTTCCCCATTGATTTGAGCGAGGATGAAAGATTTGTGCTTGAGGATATTGATAGCGACGGACAAGAAAAAAAAAAGTTTAAAAAAAAAAACGCGATTGCATTGGGACGGATTCCAATGTTTTTAGACACATTTACTAGGTTAATTCTGGGAAATCCCTTATCTTTCTATTGTGTTGCTAGTGTTTTAGTGGGTTTAACAGTACCTGATAGTCGGAAGGGTGTCTCCACGGGTGCCTTGACGCGCAGTGTCTCAGGGGAGTCGACGGCAGCTATGGACGGCACAAGCTCAGCTTTTCTCCGATAAGAACTGACTTTTTAACCACAATTTTCCCACCGAAACCTGCTGGTTGACATGTGGTCGGGATCCGTGTTAGCTTGACCGCGCTCTGATCCATAGGAAAGTTTCACCTCCAGGAATTTTAAACAAGGAATCACCGTGTGTTTGTGTGGCTAAAGGCTAAAGCTTCCCAACTCCATCTTTCTACTGTGACTTCTCCAATATTAATTGAACAAATTGCAAAAGATTCAGCAACACAGATGTCCAAAAAACTGTATAATTATGCCGTTAAAGCGGACGACATTTAGCTGTGTGTGTGCACAGCACTCATAATTCCTAAAAACCCGTGACGTCTTGCGTACACGTCATCATTACACAATGTTTTGAAGACGAAACTCCCGGGAAATTTAAAATTGTAATTTAGTAAACTAAAAAGGCCGTATTGGCATGTGTTGCAATGTTAATATTTCATCATTGATATATAAACTATCAGACTGCGTGGTGGGTAGTAGTGGGTTTCAGTAGGCTTTTAAATAATCTCATCCATAGGGAATTGTGTGATAACACAATGAGGCGATTATACATTACAATTCATATATATTCAATGCAGACCTCTGAGAGCAGCCGTAACTGCAATGTGGCACTCAATGAAAACAACTTTGATACCCCTGCAATAGAAGGACACAAGACTGGAGAGTTTCAAGGTGGGCTGTTGGTCAAATCCCCCATTGTTGAACAGTATCAATTAAATCCCCCATTAGTGTTAGTTTCTATAATTTCAAATGCTACAATATTATACAACTTTAAGATACTGTACCAGGAAACAAAGCTCGACTTCACTGACTTGTAAGCAAACCATGAGGTCTTTTGACTATGTATAAATTATATATAACAACAGCTCTGTCTTAACAGTACAATTTTGCCCATTTTTTAGTATTAATATATTTTTTTCCGACGTGATTTTAAATTTAGGGCAGGGGGTGTCAATCTCATTTTTATTGAGGGCCACATCGCAGTTATATTACTGCCCTCAGAGGGCTGCTTGTGACATCGAATAATATATGAATTTGCCAATGCATTTGATTGTTATATATCTTTTTTTTTACATACACTATGAATAAAAATCTGTAGATTTTGCAGTAAAAAACTGGCAACTCAGTCACCAGGATTTGTAAAATGTACAGTTTTTTCAAAACATATCACGATAAATGCAATAACAGCAACACTTTATATTAACGGGGAAAAAAATAGTAGCTTAGTCGCCCGAAATTTACTGTAAAGTTTACGGTAGTTTATACATTTATATATTACTGTAAATGAAAAAAACTGTAGCACTGTGTTTTGTTTTTCATTCTGGCTTCAGAGCTACCTGTTTTTAAATAAAACATGTGGTAGAGTTTTTCCATTTTACAGCAATACACAGTAAAAAGAAAAAACTTAAATTTTACGGTAAAAAACTGGAAGCTCAGTCGTCAGAATTTTGCCATTAAAACAGTGGTAGATTTTTTTTCAATTTAAAGTAATATGCGCAATTCCCACTGTAATTTTCACAGTAATTTTTACAGTGTACAATGTGATGGATAACTTGCTTTGAATTCAAAAGTCAAGCAGATATTTAAGTATCTGTTTTCATTTTAACAAAAACTGTATGCAATTTCATGCAGTACATATTTTTTCCTGTCAAAATGGAAAGAACAAATGCATTCAATAAGAGAAGATAAGGGACTCTTGAGGCATATTATTTCCAGGCATTCATGAGCCAGATTAAATATTGTGGCGGGCCAGATCTGGCCCCTGAGCCTTAAGTTTTCCATCTGTGCTTTAGAGGAAGGACAGGATGATGAATTAGGTTACAGTTGACATTTTGGCCTGTTTTGAAATATTTTCATGTTTTCACTTTATTTCCACTTTGTATTATCTTGATGCTGAATGAGTGACTTGACTTTTGTCGCAACATGACTTAAGATGATAAAATGCTTTCTTACATCTTCAAAAAGTTCCTTTTCATCACGATACCAAAAAATTAAACGTTACAAGAAAGGTGACTTTCATCCTTGATCTTTGATTCAGTTCCAAGATCTGTACAGTGACGATTTTCTCAACCAAACTATCCATCCATCCATTCTCTACCGCTTATTCCCTTTTGGAGTTACGGGGGGCGCTGGCGCCTGTCTAAGCTACAATCGGGCGGAAGACGGCGTACACCCTGGACAGGTCGCCACCTCATCGCAGGGCCAACACAGAAAGACAGACAACATTCACACTCACATTCACACACTAGGGCCAATTTAATAATAAAATAATTTTAGCCAACTCAAAATAAAGATAATAAATATTAAAGTATATGTAACTCAACAAAGCTTCTCTTCCCAGTGTTCACAGTTTCGAGACCTTTAGGTCACAGTCGCAAACCAAATACACTTTGGTGTGTGTGTGTGCGTGCGTGCATATGAAAGTGTGTTTGTCTTTGTTTAAAACTGGGTGTCGCTTGTGCGACTGAAAGAGGAGGAATCTTGTTTGTCAAGAAGAACTCACCCGACGACAGAGAGGCCCTCCCCTGAGGTCAGCTGACAAACAGCGAGAGAGGGAGCTGCGTGTTTCCTGACGGCAACGTCACCAGTTTGTAGTTTCTTCGCCATGGGGAAGATCGGCAAAGAGACGGCAGGTCAGATCATCAGCTTCATTGGGCTGGTGGGGGTGGCGGTGACCACTGGCATCCCATTGTGGAGAGTGACATCCTTCATCGGCGCCAACATCGTGACGGGCCAGATCATTTGGGACGGCCTGTGGATGAACTGCGTGATGCAGAGCACCGGGCAGATGCAGTGCAGGCTGAACGAATCGGTAATGAGACTGACACCAGATCTGCAGGCCGCCAGAGCCCTGGTCATCATCTCCCTTGTCTTTGGCTTCATCGGCTTCATGATCACATTCATCGGAGCTAAATGCACCAGCTGCCTGCAGAAGGAGAGGTCCAAGGCCACAGTGGTGATCATAGGCGGTTGCCTCCTCATCCTCGCCGCAGTCCTGGTCCTGGTTCCTGTCACCTGGTCAGCCACCATCACTATCACCGACTTCCAAAACCCCTTGACCATCAACACGCAGAGGAGGGAAATCGGAGCCGCCATATACATCGGCTGGGGCTCTACTGCAATCCTCCTGATCGGCGGAATCATCCTCACCACCTCCTGCCCTCCTAAGCAACCCATTTATGGATACCCTGGTTACCAACCAGCGCCCATCTACCCTTACTCAAACGGGTCCACATATGCCCCTGTGTATGCTCCGACCTCCAGTCAACCATACACGGGAAGTGGCTCGTACGCGCCGACAAAGCCATACAGGGCACCAACAACATACCCAGCTCGACAGTACATCTAAAGACTGGAAGGACCCACACAGAGACTGCAATATTTTTTTTTTTTAGTCCTGGTTGGACTGTAACACTGAACTAAGGTACACACTGAAGATGGTATGTACTTCACTGTAAAGATTCGTTGCCGTGAAACGATGGACCTTACAAAAGTTGAAATTGCAATGAGTCATGTCAACAAGCCTGTTTGCACTGTGTAATTATTGTGTACTTATGTCCATATCTTTGTCATATAATGTGACATTTTTGTACTCATGTTGTGTTAAGTTTGTGTACATAACTGAGAACATTTTAATAAAATATTTCGGTTAACAGCAGACCTTTTTGTGAAATGATTTTAAAAAGACTGAATTTTTTTACTAATGTTTGGGCCAACTTTTTTTTTGTAACTTATATGATAATATAATTTTACCCATAACTGCTTTGAAAGTTTAAAACGCAGTCACGCAAATAAAGCCACTTTGTCGTAAATATAGCCTGCAGAAAATCCGAAGCTTTTTTAGATTAAAACGACATATGACTCACATAAAAAGACTCAATCCCAATTTATTATTGGTTGAGGGTTGAAATTCTAAAGTTAACGATGAAACAATACAACATTAACGATGAAACAATTATGGATTGAACTTTCACAGTATCATGTTAGACCCGCTCGACATCCATTGCTTTCGTCCTCTCCAAGGTTCTCATAGTCATCATTGTCACCGACGTCCCACTGGGTGTAAGTTTTCCTTGCCCTTATGTGGGCCTACCGAGGATGTCGTAGTGGTTTGTGTTGTGGTTTGTGCAGCCCTTTGAGACACTAGTGATTTAGGGCTATATAAGTAAACATTGATTGATTGATTGAATACGGTAATGATCCACTCAGCACTGACCAATTCCACAACAATTTGGTGACTATAAAGCTGATTAAACACCCAAAATGAAATAATCAAAATGGTGACTGCCTCTGGTAATGCCCTGATACTACTGCACTTTCGAGGTCGTCAACTTGAAAACCGGAAATGGGTGGCAGCGTCGTCCAATCAAGTGGAAGAGCATCATTTGAACCAGGAATGTGCCTTTGTGTTGTCATCATAAAAGTGTGTCAGGACGACTGTTCTTCTCGTCGAAACTCTTCGTGGTCCTGGTGAAGAATCTTGTCAGGCAGGTTGATCGCACAGTACGTTGGTTTCAGTTCAAACTAGTATGCCGTGACTCCGCCCACAAGAGGCGATGTCCTTATAACCAACCCAAACGTTCCGCAGGCTTCATTCGACGTTGCATTCAACTTGCTTCCAAGTGTTCTTCTTCTGCCTTGAAATCAAACAAGAGGTCATCATGGTGTCACTGGGACGACAAATGCTGGGTTTCATCTTGGCCGTCATTGGCTTCCTAGGCACCATTATCGTATGCGCGCTGCCCATGTGGAAGGTGACGGCCTTCATCGGCGCCAACATCGTGACGGCGCAGGTCATATGGGAGGGCTTGTGGATGAACTGTGTGACACAGAGCACAGGTCAGATGCAGTGTAAGATCTACGACTCTCTACTGGCTCTGCCTGAGGACCTGCAGGCCGCCAGGGCTCTGGTGGTCGTCGCCATCATCGTCGCTGCAGTAGGGATCCTCCTGGGCATCGCCGGGGGCAAGTGCACCAACTTTGTGAGGGACACGACCGCCAAATCCAAAGTGGCCATCGCCGCCGGGGTCGTCTTCATCTGCGCCGGTGTTCTGGTCCTCATCCCCGTTTCCTGGTCGGCCAACACCATCATCAGGGATTTCTACAACCCCATTCTGACCAACGCTCAAAGGCGGGAGCTGGGTGCCGCCCTCTACATCGGCTGGGGTACGGCCGCACTCCTGATCCTGGGAGGGGCCCTCCTCTGCAGCTCTTGCCCACCCAAGGACAGCCCGGAGTACCCTGTCAAGTATTCTGGCGCCCGATCCACAACCACCAGTCGAGCCTACGTCTAATGACTCTCCTGAAAACGACTTTTAAATATTGTCTCCAGCAAATCTCCTCACGTGTGAGCTTCTCAGAACGCAAGTTGTGTCTTAAGGTTTGTTTTTTTAATGGCGAGAGCCACTTTGGGAGAAATTTGTCTTTCTGGAGGCGAGAGGACATGACGCCAAAGTGCGAAACAGAGATTTTTTTTAATCTTGTGTGAAAGCAAAATATTTGGAGTTGCTTGAAGTACTGTCGGAAACTATTTGTACAGCCTTATCTTCTATTGTGAATTTATTTTGTGCATAAAACGTTTGACAAGCATCCTCTTTCATTAGCATAGTTTTGTTTACCAATGATTACAGCTATTTAATAAAACATTTACTTCACTGATACCACTCTGTCAGAGATTTTTTTTACTTCATGGTTATGAATATGAATAACAGACTTTTATCAACTTTGGAAGCACTGCTTACACACTGCAATGTTTATGTATATAAGCTATTACACTTCAAAATGTATTTAAATTTCAGGATATATTTGAAATGGACACCAAGGTGTTAACTAGCATTGTTATTCAAGCAGGCAGGTGTTCAACCTGTTCAACCAGCTCCACACCATGTCAAGATATTTGTCAACTCTTTTTTTCGCAGAGTGCACAAGCTTGTGTGTTCACAGGTCAACGTGAATTGACATACACGGCTACTATGTCATAAATTCCATTTCAGTAGTTAATGTAGGCCACTTTTAGCACACCTACAACCCAGACATTGCTCACTGTAAAAATTGAGGAAAAATTAAAAAAAATGACCTTAGAAAAAACATGAACACCCTATAAGAGTTGCAAAAGTGAAACAAAGAGACAAATATAAATGATAGGAAGATTGAGGAATGCATTTTGTGTTTCTCGCAATTTAGTCTGGAGGAACTGAAACCATTGTTCAGGAATGCAAATATTTGAGTAGGAACATAACCTAACTAAAAAAGTTGCACAGAAACCAGGAAGTGTCCTGTTAACATAAATACGCTAGATCAGGGGTCTCATATTTTGTAACCCTGAACCAAACTTATAGTTTAGCGAGGAGTTCTTCACATTTTTTTTTTACCTCTGGGCCCAACTTTTCCACTACATTAGTATTTGAGAGCCCACTCAAATAATAACACTGAAATGGTAATCTGACTCTTTGTTTTTATTTAATAATGTATAACCATGTGTTAAAAGCAAAATTATTATTAATTGAAAACATAAACCTTGGGTTTAGGTCAGGCTGATTATAAAAAAAAATAGTACCAAACAAATTCACAGTATAAGAAGGTAATCATAAATAACATTATTTTTTTTTTACATCCAATAATGTTGTGCTAAAATAAAAAAACGGAATTAGCAATTAAGATATATACTAATTGGTCATTACAATTAAAGTGTAAAAGAAAATACAGCATCATCACTTTAGTTGTAGTTTTTGTGCTTCATAAACTTATCTATGAATTAAGCTACAGACATCTTCTCGAAATGAGAAACTTAATTTTTTTTGCAAATAATCATTAACTTTGAATTTGAAGGCAGAAACACATTGCATAAAAGTTGGCACAGGGCCTTTTGTACCACTGTGTTACATGGCCTTTCCTTTTAACAACACTCAGTAAACATTTGGGAACTGAGGAGACCAATTTTTTAAGCTTTTCAGGTGGAATTTTATTCCCATTTTTGCTTGATGTACAGCTTAAATTGTTCAACAGTCCGGGGTCTCCGTTGTGGTATTTTAGGGCTTCGTATTGCACCACACATTTTCAATGGGAGACAGGTCTGGACTAAAGGCAGGCCAGTCTAGTACCCGAACTCTTTTACCACAAAGCCTTGCTGTTGTAACACGTGGCTTGGCACTGTCTTGTTGAAATAAGCAGGGGCGTCCATGATAATGTTGCTTGGATTGCAACATATGTTGCTCCAAAACCTGTAAGTACCTTTCAGCATTAATGGTGCCTTCACAGATGTGTAAGTTACCCATGCCTTGGGCACTAATATACCCCCATACCATCACAGATGCTGATTTTTGAACTTTGCCCCTGTAACATTCCGGATGGTTGTTTTCCTCTTTGTTCCGGAGGACACGACGTCCACAGTTTCCAAAAAGAATTTGCAATGTGGACTCGTCAGACCACAGAAAAGTTTTCCACTTTCCATCAGTCCATCTTAGATGAGCTCGAGCCCAGCGAAGCCGGCGGCATTTCTGGGTGTTGTTGATAAATGGCATTTGCTTTGCATGGAAGAGTTTTAACTTGTACTTGCAGATGGAGCGACCAACTGTAGTTACCAACAGTGGTTTTCTGAAGTGTTCGTGAGCCCATGTGGTGATATCCTTTACACACTGATGTCGGTTTTTCATGCAGAGCCGCCTGAGGTATCCATGGTATCATCGCTTATGTGCAGTGATATCTCCAGATTCTCTGAACGTTTTTATGAAATTATGGACTATAGATGACCAATTCCCTAATTTCTTTGCAATAGCTCATTGAGAATTGTTGTTCTGAAACTGTTCGACAATTTGCTCACGTATTTGTTCACAAAGTGGTGACCCTCACCCCATCTTTGTTTGTGAATGACTGAGCATTTTATGGAAGCTGATTTTATACCCAATCATGGCACCCACCTGTTCCCAATTAGCCTGTTCTCCTGTGGGATGTTCCAAATAAGTGTTTGATGAGCATTTCTCAACTTTTCAGTCTGTTTTGCCATTTGTGCCAGCTTTTTTAAAACATGTTGCTGGCATCAAATTCCAAATAAGCTAAAAATAAATAAAAAATAACACTGTTTTTCAGGTCGAACAATAAGTATCTTGTCTTTGCTGTCTATTCAATTGAATATAGGTTGAAAAGGATTTGCCAAGCATTGTATTTTGTTTTTATTTACGAATTACACAACGTGCCAACTTCACTATAGTTTTGGGTTTTGTATATATACATACGGAAGTCTAGATACGTTAGAAGTGTAGACGCCTGCTAAGTGATGAAATAAATAAACGTCGCTAAGTCATCTCCTCCTTGGTCCTCCGTGTGTGTCCGTGCTATAGCTGCATTTTGGAACCGTTTCTATTGCATTTTACATACATACTGTAAATAATCAATATTTGTCCATTGATTAAGCATCATCAGTGTTGTAATCGTAACACATCGGAGAAACAATCATTTTTCCCACCAGACACTAATTACAACAACCGTACAAACACAAAGATGACAGCATGATACACACATTGGGCAACACAAAGATCAACTTCTTGTAAGCAAGCGGAATTGTCTCTGACCATCTCCTTGGTAACTCAACAGTGTCGAAATATACAATATTTACAAACATTTTTTTCATTTACAATGACTTTATCCATCATAGTTGAGAATCTAGATAGCTGCTGGTAGAAATAATCAACACATTTGGTCACATGGCCCAGCACCTCGCAGGTAAATTGAGTTTGAACCCCCTGCTGTGGATAAATGAGATTGCTCACTAAAGTGCAGTGAATGAGAAATTAACACATTGCTCATATTTTAATTTCAGTCCAGCATGTTCCTCGGTAAAGCGTAAATAATTGACTATGAGTTTTAGTTTCAGCTGTTTCACGTCATCAAATATCACTGTGGAAACAAAACAAGCTCTGCATTTCTACTGAAAAGATTTCATTCTTGGTGTAAATTTTCAGCATGTAATGCAGTTTCTTTCGTCATGTGTACACACCCTGTAGTGACTGTTGCATTCTTCTTGCTGCCTGTCATTGAACTTGTTGCTACTGTATGCTCTCATCCTGGAGTCGTTAAAATGTTTGTGATTGCAGTAAAAAAAAGTGTCAGAGAATGACTACAGATCTGATTCCTCAATAAAGTGGTTTGGTTTCAG
Organism: Nerophis ophidion; assembly: GCF_033978795.1. Classification (NCBI taxonomy): domain Eukaryota; kingdom Metazoa; phylum Chordata; class Actinopteri; order Syngnathiformes; family Syngnathidae; genus Nerophis; species Nerophis ophidion. The sequence continues at coordinate 20,085,353 of NC_084628.1, forward strand.
TCAGTGATGTACCAAATAGCGCATAAGTGCCAAATATTCTCATAAATTAACTCATTTACATGCTATAAATAATTTAAAAAATTTGATCCCCTTCTGATTTTGTAAGTTTACCGGTGACGGACAGGAAGTTTACATTTGGCATACCTCCCCAACCCTAGCCAGTATGACTAAAAGTAACTACATTTTGGGCTATATTGTAGTTTATACTTTGTACTTGTATTATTTGGAGAATTACCTGCCAGCAGATTGCATATTGCATTTTTATGTGGTTTTTTTGCATTTTTGGGATCTGCTAAAGTCCCAAAAAATTTTAAATGAAAGCATGGCGGAGATATTTACAGTATAAAACAAACTTACCTTCCTTCATACTTCCTCCAAACAAGCCGTTTGTGACGTATGACATCAGTGTGACGTCACCGGATATCTCCATATACGGTAGAGTAGGAAGTAGGAAGAAAGCAGGATGGTGCAGAATTGATTTAACCCTCCGTCTCCCTAATCAACACTTATCAGAACTAATATATATATATATATATATATATATATATTTATTTATTTATATATAAATATATATATATATTATATATATATATATATATATATATATATATATATATATATATATATATATATATATATATATATATATATATATATACACATACCTTTTGTTCACTCTTATGTTCAGTATTCACAACTTATGATTTTTTTTCTACATCTAAAACACTTCCTTGTGGTCTACATAACATGTAATTGTGGTTCTTTGTTTAAAATGTTGCATAGATTATATTTTGCAGACCATCTTCAAGCAGCTTTCTGACCGTCTCTTCAGGATGCGCCGTTTTGTGGGCAGTCTTATTTACGTACCTCCACTTCAACAGCGTCTTTTCCCCGTCATTTTTGTGTAGTTTTAGCGCTTCCATGGCGAATCTACTGACAGATATAAGTTACACTACTTTGTATTAGAAATGGCAACAGTGGAATATGCATGTGCATGTACGAGACAGTCTGCCCCACAACAACAGGATAGCGAAAAAAAAGGGCGGACTACAATGATGGACAAGCACAAACCTTTTCAGGGAAGTTTACACCATATATGGAGAGATCTGCTGACGTCACACTTCGTAAAAACTTAACAATTTGAAAAAATTCCAAACAATTCGTTTGGCGGAAGCATGAAAGATTGTTGTAAAAATATCTCTGCGATGCCTTCACGGTTTGATTTCACAGTTTTGTGATTCATGCAGATCCCAAATACACAAAAACATGTACCAATTGGTAAGAAAAGCTAGTTTTGCATGATCGGTCCCTTGTATGGTTTTGACGCATTGGGCCCCAAGGCGAACCTACGGACCGCCTCTAGGGACGAACCCAACCCAACCCTTTTGGCCGTTTTCGGTCAGCGAAGAAAAATCCATAAATCACCCACACCGTTTTATAAGCCCTAGGGTTCATAGTGTAGGGAAAAAGTAGCGACTTATAAAGGCTGGACAATAATGGCAACAACAAAAAAAATCACTATTATTTTTGATTGATATTGTAATCACGATTAATTACATGATTATTAATTTATTTGAAAACAGGAATATTTATTGTACCACAAAAAACTGTATATAAATTACTAAGGAAGTAAAATGATAATAGTAGGAATAACAATCAATTTAATTAACAATAGCAACATAAAAAAACAATAAAATTCAGTTTTTCCATTTCATTTTTAATTCAGTTTTTTACCTTTTACACTTATTTTAGAATGTGTGCTTTTTTGTAAAATAAAATGTAATAAGATTATTGTTAATTAAATGCACAAATCTTTACATTTATTGGTGCAACACATCTTTGGACAATTTTGTCTAAATGTACACTATGTTGCCTAAAGTATTTGGTCACCCATCCAAATGATCAGAATCAGGTGTCCTAATCACTTGGCCCGGCCACAGGTTTATAAAATCAAGCACTTAGGCATGGAGACTGTCACTACAAACATTTGTGAAAGAATGGGCTGCTCTCTGGAGCTCAGTGATTTCCAGCGTGGAATGGTCATAGGATGCCACCTGTACAACAAATCCAGTCATCAAATTTCCTCTCTCCTAAATATTCAAAAGTCAACTGTCGGCTTTGTTATAAGAAAATGGAAGAGTTTGGGAACAACAGCAACTCAGCCACGAAGTGGTAGGCCACATACACTGACAGAGGGCTCAGCGGATGCTGAAGCGCATAGTGCAAAGAGATCGCCAACTTTCTGCACAGTCAGTTGCTACAGAGCTCCAAACTTCATTTGACCTTCCAATTAGCCCACGTACAATACAGACAGCTTCATGAAATGGGTTTCCATGGACGCGCAGCTGCATCTAAGCCATTCATCACCAAGTCCAATGCAAAGCGTCGGATGCAGTGGTGTAAAGCGACTGGACTGCCATCTGGCAATCTGATTGACAATTCTGCGTTTGGAGGTTGCCAGAAGAACGGTACATTTCGGACTGCATTGTGAAATTTGGTGAATAATAGTGTGGGGTTGTTTTTCAGGTGTTGGGCTTGGCCCCTTAGTTCCAGTGAAATTA